>NC_056734.1:549773160-549850660 GCF_019279795.1 Protopterus annectens | reverse complement strand
ACTGACCCCAGGAAAGTTCGTGGGGAAAACAATGAAATAGGTAGGCTCCTCTTTAAGGAGAGGTCCAGTGTTGGCATGAATGTCATCAGAGAAGAGAGAGACTAAGTTCCACTTTATCATGGTGGTAAGCCCACAGTGGAAATGTTTATCATGGTGCTAAGCCCACACTGGAAATGTTTAATGTTGTGGTAAGCCCACAGTGGAAATGTTTATCATGGCGATAAGCCCACAGTGAAAATGTTTATCGTGATGGTAAGCCCACCGTAGAAATGTTTATTGTGGCGGTAAGCTCACAGTGGAAATATTTATTGTGGTGATAAGCCCATAGTGGAAATGTTTCTCGTGGCGGTAAGGCCATAGTGGAAATGTTTCTCGTGGTGGTAAGCCCACAGTGGAAATGTTTATCATGGTGGTAAGCAAATAGTGGAAATGTTTATCATGGCAGTAAACCCACAGTGGAAATGTTTATCAAGGCAGTAAGCTCACAGCAAAAATATTTATCATGGTGGTAAGCCCACAGTGGGAATGTTTATCATGGCAGTAAGCCCACACTAGAAATGTTTATCGTTGCAGTAAGCACACAGTGGAAATGTTTATCATTGCAGTAAGCCCACAGTGGAAATGTTTATCATAGTGGTAAGCCCACAATGGAAATGTTTATCATGTTGGTAAGTCCACACTGGAAATCTTCATCATGGTGGTAAGCCCACACTGGAAATGTTTATCATAGTGGTAAGCCAATAGTGGAAATGTTTATCATGGCAGTAAACCCACAGTGAAAATGTTTATCAAGGAGGTAAGCTCACACTGGAAATCATCATGGTGGTAAGCCCACACTGGAAATGTTTATTATGGTGGTACATCACCTGTGGAAATGTTTATCATGGTGGTAAGCCCACTGTACAAATGTCAGTCATGGAGGTAAGCCCACTGTGGAAATGTTTATCATGGTGGTACATCAACTGTGGAAATCTTTATCATGGAGGTAAGCCGACTATGGAAATGTTTACCATGATGATAAGCTCATTGGTAAGGCACATGTGGAAATGCTTATGATGGTGGTACACCAGCTGTGAAAATGTTTACCATAAGCTCTATGTAGAAGTATATACCATGATAGTAAGCCAGTTGTGGAAATGTTTATCATTGTAAGCCTGGTATGGAAATGGTTATCACTGTGGTAATCCAACTTTGGAAATGTTTATCATGGTGGTGAGTCAGGTGTGGAAATGTTAATCATAGTGGTAAAGCAGATGTGGATATGTTTATCATGATGGTAAGCCTTCTCTGGAAATGTTCAGAAAGATAAATGTATATGACCTTGTTTTATTGATGGCCAAGGGATAATAACAATTAATGATATAAAGCTTCTTACAACAGTTATTTTATTCAACCAATAGTGGGTATTGCAATATAGCTGATATGTATCTCTGAGTCAGTGATGAAAGTGTAACAGATGCATAGAAATACTGTCATAGGTACAACAGGAGAGAAAACTGTAAAATGCATTATATTTTAATTGCTGTTCCATAGCAGTATCAGGTTAGATTTCTGCATTTGTGACAGCATGGCATCACCCCATATGCCCTTGCTCTTCATAACATATAAGCATGCTACCTTGCTTAACCCCACTAAACTGGGTTGACCAGCTCCCTTATACTGACAATGCAAGTTGCCATTGGAGTAGAGAGGGCCTAACAGCCTCCTAGACAATTACAAAAAGGTGTCTTGCTACTATGTTATTGCCCTATACCCACTTTTATGCATACACTAATAATCCTAAGGCAGAACGTGAAATGAGCTACTGAGAGGAATGTCAAATGCTCTCCCATACAATATCATCCCAGGTACCACTATTCCTCTCATAGGTGCATCTGGCAATGCCAGTCTCCAGTGAGCATCTGCTGAGAGAAACACCCCTTAGTTTTGCATCTCATCTCCTTCCCACAAGCAGAGGTTAGTAGGAGAAGTTTCATCATTCTTGTCCTCCTCTGTGCCGTACCCAAGAGGTGCCCGAGAAAAGTTAACCAGGTTGTAGTCAGGGCTTTATATCTCTAAGTCACTGCAGCCATGTTGCATACATGACATTTGGAAGGGAGCTAAAAAGAAGTGTGGTAGGCCTGTCAAAATTAAAATCATGTTGAAGTAAGGTATTAGAAAGATGGGCTTCTGAGTTGCTATGGTGGGAAATGTTATCACCAGTCAGGAGGAGATGACATACTGTATGCCCCCCCCCCCCCAAAGGACACTGATGGAGTGTTGTACAGTATAATCCACAGAGGGTGAATGGACATAATGACTGCAGTACACTGCATCACAATTAAGCACCACACTGATATGATTATTTGTTTTACCTGATCACAGTACTACCTCACTGATGCAGTCATAAAGAGATACATGCTAGTAGATATCTAACCAATAGAATCCAAAGGCTGAAAACCACAATTAATCCTATCCCATGCTTGCTACCACAACAAAGGGATTTCTGTTTGGTCTTCTCCACTCTGTGTAGTACGTTAATGAACTCTGTGAACACTGTTGGTCTGCAGTGATTTATGAGTATGCAGATGACACTTGCCTATGTTACTTCAACACGCATTCTTCAAAAATGCAGTCCAGTTTCTAAAAGAGCTTGCATGACCATGAGTAAAATGTTCAAAAAATTCTCCTCAGTAATAGGAAGACAAGACAATAGTTGTCCTCCTTTTAACAACCTGCAGTTGGTGATCTAGCAGATCCCTCCTTATCAAATCATAAATGGATTTAGCATCAAAGTATTGAATTAAGCACCCCCAGACTCTGTCCAGCAATAAATTACTTTCTGCAAGCATGTAGTCTTTTTGAAAAAATGCAACAAAACCCTGGGAGCACTGTTTTATTTTTGCTACCAAAGCAAACTAAAGATAGCCAACTATTCATCCCTCTTCTATTTGAGTGACAGATCATAACTTTATTGTCTCAAGCTTATCTACAATTTTAAATAATCAGCAGACATTCAGAATGAGAAACCGTAAAGTGGTAGGACAGAGCTTGATACCAGGAAAAGCCTAAAACTAATAAGAAACACTCAGTCTCTGCAAGGAATTGTTAAAAACTGAGGGTTTTCATCCACCTGTCTGCCTGTCTGTCTGTTACAAAGATTTCATCATAAGATTGTTCAGTGCTTTCCTCTCTACATAGGATTGCCCAGCCTTTGTTGCTGTTCTTTTAACACTATCCTCAAAACTGGGTTATAACCTTTTGATCGTAGATAATTTACTTTTCCACAAAGGTCATCTAATCCATAACCTTTCACTTTATATAAATAAAGTTCTAATATCTAAATTAATTTTCTACACCACACTTACCACCTTATAAAAGAAAACACAGCTTCATCCTTATTAACTTTCTGTACATAACTACACTATTCATTTCTAAACTGTATCTTTCTGTAGTCCAAAGCTTCAGGAACAGTTAGCTAAGCACTTTGCATACAGCAGTTATGCAGCATTTATGTGAAATTTGTACTTTTACTTGTGTGCTTCTATGAATTTATTTGTTTGCTTGTTTGTTAACCAGATAAATTACCTGTTCCTTAGACCCTTTTTCACCATGGTCCAGGCCATAATGCCAAGGGTAAGTAGAATATTTACAGTGACAGTTTAATGTAACCTATCAATTAGGATGATTTTGTGGTGTGGTAGGAAATTAAAAGCACTTGTAGGTACTGGGATAGCATGTAATTGCAAACCTCTACAAAGATAGTGACCAAAGGTCAAGTCTGAACCCTGATATTGGATCTATAAGGAGGGGACCTTATACTAATTCACCATGCTGCACGCTGATTATAATGTGTCTTATCTCAATGAAAATGTTAGGTTCTCAAACTGCATACAATGTTTGCTCAATAATGTTACAACCAGCTAGATAATTGTCTTAGACAAATTCTTCAACATCTATACGGCATCTGGGTTGCTGAAAATATCATCTCAGATAGTCTTTTGTTTACCAAGGTTGCAGCCAGGCCTGGACTGGAAAAGAACTTGGAAACAGAACAATAAAAATCAGGGATGCAGGAGGTGAAGCCTCCTGCCTGTGGATGTGCTCCTCCCAAAAAAAAAAAGTTATTTGCTATTTTTTATCTTTGTTGACACCTGATTGTCATTCAAGTAGGTGACGGAAGACCAGGCTGATGGCAACTAATCAGTAGTTGACTAATAGTCACATATTCTTCATTGGGTATATAACTATTAGTTAATCATGAGTCCTTCACCACCTAGTTATACAATGTCTGCAAAATGAAAAAAATGCTACCTCTACTGTTAGTTAATTAGTTCTTTAGTTATGAATTCATAGTAATGTACAGAGAGGAGGTTCAATTTCCCCAAAGTGAAGTGACCTTAGTGTTAGAATAATAATGTTTGAAGTTTCAGGGGTCTGCCTATATAGAAGTGTAGGGTTTGCTCCTCAGAAAAAGCAATGTTGTTTGCATTTGTCAATATCTGAGTGCCATTGCTACAGCTATCAGCAAACTGGATACTGATAAATTAGTCATCAAAGAATAGTGAAATGTTTGTTATTATTCTTGGCTTACCAAATAAAGGCTTTTAGCTCTGAGGGTCTACCCAACTGACAAATTAATACATTATTATATAATCCAGACTGCAGAAGTAAAAGATTTACAACTAATTCACAACCATACCTTTCAACTGTACAGATTTTCTCAGAATGTGCAGATTTTTGCCTCATATCTTTGGTCTGGTTCTCATAAAATTGTGTTTTTTTATGGCTCATCACTGACAAATCATTGAGGACTGAAATCAGAAAATAATGAAAGAGAAAGACATCTGAGTTTCAGACTTCATACCTTCCAGAAAACTCATACTACTGCAAAACCTGTTATTCTATAAACTTTCTAAGCTTATATGTGCAATATTTAAAAATTGTCTCTGTTTTTGTGTATTTGTACCCTATTACTTATGGCTTTGTCCAGATTTCTTGCTCTAAGAGGTTGAGACTGAGGTATGTTCACAACAGGAATAACAATGATTATTGATGCCCCTTTTACAATTAACTATTGTGCCTTTTTAAAATGCAGCCATGTTTGGTTACTGAAAATGTCTTGTTAGCTAACAACAACAGCAGTATGTGTAAAATGAAATAGGAATTAGGTGAACATATCCCACTGTGTTGTTAATATAAATCAAAAATCCACCTAGGAAGCAGAGATATGGGAAATCAGGGCATACAGGGTTGTTTGGATAACGTCTGAAGGCTTAAGTGCAAAAAGCCATTTTCAGCATTCCAAACGTCTTCTCTCATCTTCCTGCTGCCTTTGTGGAACGCATGTCTGAGGATGTCAGAGAGGCTCTGACCTTTTAGTGACCTGCTTTAATATTAGTAAGTACCCAAAGCTCACTCACAAGTGCTGCTGGGTAATTTTAATATGAGATTTGCTATAGCTGGTTGCCAAAGTGCTACTTGGCATATATAGTTTTTGGGAAGATGTTTTTATTTGGTGAGCTTTCAGCTGGCGAAGTACTGAGTACATTGCAGTCCTTCCTCTGATGACTAATAATATAGGATGAAGGGAGTTCCTTGTGTGCTTGTATTAACAAGTAAACTGATGACTGAGCTATGTCTAAAGACAAAGAATAAAGTGGTTCTTGGTACTTACTTGTTTCACCTTAATGCTTTGTTGACATGATATACATTTTAAGTTACCTGAATGTTTATTGCTAAAGGAACACCTGACACTAAATGTCATTATAGAGCTAGTTGGTAATAGCAAAGGAACATATTTATTTTGTACTGTGGCAGCTTCAATAATTTCTGATTAAGTGTAGAATCACCTCTATGAGAGCTTCATAAAAATGAAAACTGCTGCTTGTTTCAGCCCACAGCTATTTCAGCCACTTTCCCAGTATATGCATGCCAAGCAGTTTTACTAGGTGTACAGAGTTGTCTGGCTGAGTTGTGTTCTCACATAAAATAGATTTGTGACAGAGTTGTTGAGTATCACTTGGCAGCTCTGTTCATATAGCATTTCTTACCATACCATATCTGGCATTCACGCCTAAGTGGAACCAGTTAAGTATATCCTTACAAGGAACTCCGCTGACTTTGCAGGTATAAATGACTTTACTTAGGAAAATATTTCATTTCTGCCTTGACTATAACTTTTGATTTATTTGAGAATTTGGCATGGGAAATGTATATCTTCAAAACACTGCTCAGGTGAAATTGCCTTGCCCAAATTCAGATCTTATTCTGTGATTAAGAAGCCTGTCTAGATGAACAAAATACTAAATGTTCTATTTTCAAAATGGGAATGCAATGAACATAATCTCACTGAATCCAGTACACACTCTCTAAGAATTGTGTGTACAACTTCCATAACACTGAATGGTGTTATTGATATACTTCAATTTCTTGATCTTAGTCTTTAAAAATAAAATTGCATGCATCTCTGTAATCGTGTGAAAAGAACCAGTGCACATTAGATGAAATAAACAGATCTGGGAATATTCTGTATTAAAACAGACAAAAGAAATGCATTCTAGATCAAGGCAGTACTGAACAATTTATTGGTTAAATTCCAGTAAACGAATAGGACCATCTGGTTCAAAGACCTTTTACTATGGGGACAGGTTAGCTCGAAATTGATACTAATGCAATTGTTATTAGTTAAACAATACACACAATCAGTTTGAACACCAACAGTGTAAGGTACTGCACTACAATGTGTTGTTAGATAACTAATTCCATTGTTTTATGCCAGACAATACCAATGCATATTACAATATAAAATGAAATTAATTCTGATAGCCTGGTTTCTGAACATATGACAGAAGATGCTTAAATGTTAGCAAATGTATTTGCTGGAAGTTTAGGCTCCTTCATACTCCTATAGATGCACAACACCCAAACCAAAAATCCTTAACAATAAACACCACATATTAAAAGCAACAGCATAAAGACACATAAAAAACATAATGCACAAGCAAAACAATCTCCATGCAGAGAGATACATGGAGCTAAAATCTCTGAGATCATGTGCTAATCCAAAATCACTGCAATTTGAAATAAAAAAAATCCTGAGTACATTAACAACAATTAGAACACTTAAACAGAAGTCCCAATTTAAGCACAAAAAGTCTGGCACACTACAACTTTACATGAAGTAGGCCTCCAAACAAAGGGAGCAGCACTGTGGAGAATGTAACATGTTCTGACAAACTACAATGACCTGGATAGCTATGCTGTGGGATGGTGAATAACTGGTCTCACTGAAAATGTCTTCACACAAACTACCTGAGCTCATCCATTCTACTCCCATGTGCTGGGATTTGCCTGTAAAGTAACAAGAAATCAAAAAGTCACAGAACTATAGATGTCAAAAGTACAGCAAATATGAAAAGAAAAAGAAAATAAGTAACTGTCTTATAAATTAATTAGTTTAGCTATGACACAAATTTCACCAGGTTACACCAGATCGACATGTTCCTGTTTTTTCATGATGAAACATTTACATCAATATACCAGTAGCTAAAAATGTTAAAATAACACATCTTTGAAAGGTATATTACTGTTTTGTTTTCTGATACAGTATTCTTCTTCTAGGTATATTTCTTTCTGACTTAACATATTTAAAATATCATTTTACTCTGCACTTTCTTTATTCTGTTTCGTTTGGTCTTGGTTTGAACACCCACTGTTGCATCTGGCCTGTAAAAATGTTTTTCAATTTTCATTACATGTCACACTAACAATATATATTTAATCTATGTGATATATCCAAAATATTTGCTTGACTGCTTTCTGTACATATGCTGTGTGTAAATGTTTTGCACACTATATTTCTTAGCATAGCTTTCAACTGTCCAGATTTTTGCCTCAAATTTTTGGTCTGCTCCTCATAAAAACTGTTATTTTAGCAAGTAACTGAGGATTGAATTCACTAAATAATGACAGACATTTGAGCGACATACTTCAGACCCTTCTAAAATGCATGATAATACAAAGCCTTTTATTCTAGCAACTTTCAATGTTTACAAGAACAACAATCAAAATGTCTCCCCATTTTTAGGCCTTTGCCCCCCCTATTATTTTGGGCTTTGCCCAGATTTCTTGTGCTAGCAGGTAAAGAGGTATGGTTCCTAATGTGGTGTTTGCATTATCCTGTACATGCCTCAATGTTTCCTCCTAAGTGAAAGTTTATAATTATGGTATAGTAACCATACTTGATGCATGAATAATTATGTGCATATACTGGGTCTGGTCAGTACAGAAAGGAGTACAAAAGTATTGTGTTCTCCGGTTTGGAAAGCAGATACATTTACTAAATGATACACAGAAGTAGTATATTCAGAAACATCACAGTAGGATATGAAGTTTTATGCTGTGTCTAGTCATCATTTTGCATTCTGAGAACGAATACTGTGTTCAGATGGGTCTACTGGTTTTGTCTGAATGCCCCAAATATTGATGTTCACAATGTTGACCAGAAACTATGAACATTGCAAACATTGACATGTAACTATGCATGCCCAGAGCAAAAGCCTTGGCACATGCAAAATGAAAACTGAAAAATAAAGCAAACAATGTTTTTCCTACATCTCCAGGTGGGTGGCTGTGCCCCCACACACCCTACTAATTATATGTACTAGCTCAAAGATTGCACAATATCAAGGAAAGAGCATATTCACTGACCCTGAATACTGTGCAATCTCGCACATCTAATAACCACCTGTTTAGTCAACCAGATTTTGGGAACTAAATAGAAGTTAACCAACTTGTCAACAATAATCAGCACTTATGTTCTGATCTATATGTGCATACACAAATATTGATTAAATATGGATTCAAAATGGCTGCCATCCTATAAGCAGTGTTTTCACAGAGCTCTGCCACTCACCTACAATTCAACAGCTAATTTTAAAGATTGAAAGCCTTTTCAAGGTAAAATAATACTACAGAATAATCAAGAATTCTTACCTATGCCGCTTACCAACCTTTCTGTGGAAGAGTGAACCTCTACTGTGAAGGATTGTACCTGATTCGTCTGACTCTTCTGTTGCTGGTCCAGGTTACATGTGCTCTAGGCCTCTGAGGCCTACTACTCCTGTGAAGAAAGAGGGCATTGAATAGTATACTTAACCATGTCAAAAGAACTAGACCAAATGGAAACTCAAACCACTAAAGCAAAATTCTCAACTATAGCCTCTCCAGAAAAAGAGGTTACCACAAAGAGGGCCAGGACGGCTAAACAGCAAGAGGCATCCAAGACACCACCAATAACATCAAAAGAGAAATCTGATTTAAACTACATGGAGGAACTAAAGACTGCCCTGCAACCCATTCAATCAGCAATTCAAGACCTCTCACAGCAGCTTAAATCTTTTAATGTCTCCATCGACAGAATATTAGCCAGAATGGATAAAACTGAAGCAAAGGTGCTAGAAAATGAGATTAAAATTGACCAACTACAAAAGGAGCAAAGAAGTAATGACACAAACATAAAGAATATACAACAAAAGTTAACAGACCTTGAAGCCAGATCTAGATGCAACAATCTCATCATCAGAGGCATCCCAGAACAGGTTTCACAACTGGACTTACTGGAGAGCATTTTTGAAATGTTTTCTGCATTTCTAGATAAAGAACCTCTTTCAGACAAATTAATTGTAGAACGTGCACACAGAGCCTTAAGACCAGCATTTGACAAGCGTAATCCGAGACCAGTGTACGTCAAGATATTAAACTACCAACATGTATACAAACTAATAAGTGCAGCAAAAAAAAAAAATACATAGAATGGAAGAGCAATAAAATATATCTATCTCCGGACTTACCAATCTCAATCAAACAAGAAAGACAAAAACTAGCCCCTTTCTGAGCCTATCTGATCAAAAAGCAGATAAGATTTCAAATGAGGTATCCTAACACCCTCATTTTTACACACCAGGGTGTCCAGTTATCAGCTCAAAGTTACAATGAAGTGGTGGTGGTCTTCAAAAAGACGTTTAAAGAATGTCCGGACAAACCAGACCAAAAGATGTAATCTTGCTCCTATAAATACGAGCGACTGTGTGACAAAGGCAAACAACTGTATTATTCTGTGTTTAAAATCATAGACTCACCTTCTGATCTGGTTTTTTTGGTCCCCTTATAACACCCACTGTCCATAGGATCCATTACCCTCGAGGCATCTCTTAAACTGGCTCTACACTTCAGACACGTCGCCATATTCCATTTATTCGTCTTTGGTTCTTTGACCCCAGGAGTTCCCTTCTTCCAAAGCGCCCTTAAAGGCATATAGCCCGCTAACACTGGCATGGCTTACAGGTGCTCTAAACAACATGAGACGCAGGTCTCTATCGCACGCAAGCTGACTGAATTTCTACTGGCGTTGGAAGCGTGGGAATAGAGGCGACAAAAGTTTCCTGCGCTACTCTCCCTTCAGTTGCCTCTCCAAGAGTGCATACCACACAGGTGAGTGCTGCACTTTTTGTGCATGCACACTGCATACTTCTTTCTTCAAACATTAGAAGAGAAACGCTTCGGATATTCAGTGACGATGTTCCCCCACTCGACAGACAGCAGGAACCTGCCAGCTATATACCTCCACTCCTGGTGGCTCTCTGCAAATGTCAACCACGAAAGATCGCATATATTCCATCGATTAGAATAGTCAAAGTAAGCCATGTACTCTGTTGCCTGAGCTACTCTTACAGCCTGGGTATATGTTCGATAAACGAAAAGATGACGCATTTACACTAAGTGTACTGTTTAAAAACTTCTTAGAAACGTTAAACATTTTTTTTTTTTTTATGTTAATTTCAGAGCTAAGGATAACAAGGCTCATAAAGACAACATATGCTTGGGAGCAACTGTGTGATGAATCATTACTGTTAGGATTCATTTCATGTTAGATTTAAGCTGCTTACCTTTGGGAAACATCCCTAAGGCATCTATTATAACAGCAAATGAGGGTATAAATATTTCAGAGATGTAGTGTACCAGTATGCTGAAATTAAATAATTTAAACAGGTCAGTAAACAGGCAAAGGTTATTTCTGCTGGCAGGTCAGTGAAAATGTATTTCTTAAAGATACAGTCATTTATCTTCACTGTATTTGTTATGCATGATACATGCTCTCGGTACTAATGAGAGCATTAAAAGGTTTCATTAATATTCTTCCTGACATTATGAAAAGCATGACTCAATCCAATAACTATAGGTATTAGAGACATGAAAAATGAAGTAGGAGATGACGTGCAAGTCCTACACTGGATTAATAGCTTAGAACTAACATATGAGCAAATGCTTGTTTGATTTGTGGTGCAGTTTGCTGAACATAACTACCGTTGATATCTGCTACCCTCTCCACTGTAGAGTTTTATTAGTTGCTCTTATACTCACTTGGGGCTTTAGGTTTGATTGCTGTTACAGCTGGGTAAAGCTAAGGTGTGGGTCATGATATGGCCCAGTTATATAATGTGCTCCGGTGTGTTAACTTACTAGTCTTTTACCGCAGATAAAAGGGTATCCTGCTGTTCGGATGTACACTAGTTGGTCACTGATCAGTAGGTGTGATATTGGATGAGTTCCCAGTTTGCTGACGCCTTCATACATTTTATTGTATTCATTCAGCAGTGCCTGTAACATTATCTTTGCTTACCTTACACTGTACATGGCTCATTATAGGGGGAAGATATGCAAAAAAGAGAAGACTAAGCTAAGGCACTGAATGCGAACTTTCTCTTACACCATGTGCAGGATCTCCAGTGCATTCGAATTTGAGAGTACTAGTATGGGAGGATAAAGAGTTGGGATGGGACATTCTCCCATTATACATATACTATGCTCATTAATGCAAAAGCTGATTTTATATATGTATGGAGGAATTTGGCAACAGTACTCAAGAACGACTAAACTTGATAAAGGCACTAACGCAACCTAATAAATTAATGATAGAGATTTCGAGTTGGTCAATAAATGAATGCTCTGGCTGTTGAGGAAGTGGGAAGCATGGGGATAGATACCGGGAGGATTCTCCGAGAGCTTTTCTCTGGGTTGTGCCTCTCCTTGGTCGGGACCTCTTTGCTTGGTATTTGAAAGTACGATGGTCCGCTTTGTTAACATTGCTTGCAATGCTTCATTAAGCAAAGGAAAATTCTACTCAATTATAGATGATTCACATCACCTCATTGGCAATTGATATACTTCAAACAAATCCCTGTTATTCACGTTTAATACAGATGAAAGTTCTAGCTTATTGTATAAGGCTAAATAACCTAAGTATTATTATGTAAATAATAGTCTGCTTGCTGTTCATTTTTGCATGTTATTACCTGTTTTCCTGGCGGAGTTTTGGGTATGTTTTTGCACTGCATGGGTTAGCTATGCATTTTGGTTCACGGTGTGTTAGGTTATACTTTCTGGGAACAAGATCTTTCACTTATCGGGTGATCTCAAGCTTGTCTCATTTAAACTTCCCAGACCCTTCCAGGCTTAGGGGGAGGTGGGTAGGCACCGGGATTAAGCGGGAAGGATGTTTTCTACTTGCCCTTTGTTTACAATACAGTCTCACGTCATTATTCAATGTTGTCCTTACTCCCTACTACATTTATGAGTTCCTGTATATTCTTAACTTATTTAGAAAATGTGGAACTTAGAATCTTAACATTAAGGGGTTACAATCACCTAAAAAAAATTTGCTTATGCACCTAATCTTGAAATCTTCCGCTAATATTACTTTCCTTCAGGAGACACATTTGCTTAATCATCAATGGGAACAAGAAAATTTGAGACCTTGGATCAAAAAGATCATAGCCTCAGAAGGCACTACGAATAGAGCTGGGGTAGCCATTATTATTAAAAATAGCTTTGGGTCTTATATTGGAAAGGTGGGGTCAGATGATGAGGGTAGATGGTGCTATTTTACTACAATTCACCCCTTATTAGACAAACCTATTCTCCTTCTGAACATATATGCCCCTTGTACCTTTCAACAGATCTTCTTTACGAAGTTATATAACTTCCTCACTTTATTTCCCAATCACTACTATATTGTGGGGGGGACTGGAATTCAGTGCAGGATCCCAAAACAGATAGATCGTACCACAGGGCCCGATTTAACCTCTCAACACATAAAGACATAAGTGAACTGAAAGAAGAGTTTAATTTATTTGACCCGAACATTTTTTTAGATCCTGCTCACAAAAAGTGCAACTACACCTTCTTTTCTACTTGTGCCAAAAGTTGGTCCAGAATAGACTTTTTTCTTATTTCCAAGGCCTTTTACACTATAAATGTTTCCTTTAAACAATCTCCTAGATCTATCTCTGACCATTCCAAGATCTCTGTGGGTATTCACCGACAAAATAGGGGCTTAACGGATAGAATAGACATCTGTTGGCGGCTGAACCCTAACCTCCTGGGGAGAGAGGAGATTACCTCTCAAATTGACGAATACCTGGATTACTTTCTTGAATCCAGGAAATCCTTTCAATCTCCACTAGACTGTGAATGGGCCGCGATTAAATCAATGATCAGGGGCTTTCTGTTAAATAAAGCCGCATACTATAAGAAACTTCGTAACAAAAAAGAACGGGACCTTACCTTCCAGCTTCATAAAGTAGAAATGGAGTCCCAAGTTAAACACACCTCCCTGTTGGAAGAATGTATGATACAGTTACAAAAAGACTTAATATCCTTACATGCAGAGAACCTGAGCTTCCATGAGATTAAGTCACTGGCCTTATACGCAGACGTAATACACTCTCCCTCCAGATTTTTGGCCAGGGTGATCAACCTCACTAAATCCTCTATATTTATACCTGAAATACATTACCAAGGGAAGGACTTCCAGCAACCTAATGAGATTATTGAAACTTTTGAAATCATTTTCAAGCAAACCTATGGGCCCATAGATAACATAGTTGGCGAATCAGAAATACAATCCTTTCTCAATAATCTTACTTTCGCCAAACTAACAGAGAGAGACAGAATAAGCTCCTAGAAAAGGAGATAAATACACAAGAAATTTTCTCAGTTATTAACGACCTAAAGCCTAATAAATCCCCTGGCCCAGACGGTTTTACGGCTGAATTTTATAAAACATTTAGTACGAAAGTCTCCAAAGTATTGAGCCTATTGTTCAACTATATTATCTCCAATGGCTTTAAAGATATTCATTTAAATGTTTCCAGAACGATTTTCATTCTTAAACATAATGCAGACCCCAAAATCCCGGGGAATTATAGACCCATATCTTTAATCAATTTGGACATGAAAATTCTGGCCATGGTCCTAGCTAACAGGCTGAAAGCTGTTATTTCCCATATTATCTCTCCTGAGCAATCTGGCTTTATCCCGGGTAGACAAACTAACGATCAGACTTTACTTCTGGAAGCCATGATTCATCATTCTAATGTGGCCAAGCACCCCATGTACGCCTTAGCGGTAGATGCATCCAAGGCATTTGAGCGCTTGAGCACGAAATTCTTATTTGCCGTCCTACCCTTCTTTAACATTCCAATCTCATTTATAGACAAAATAAAAACCCTTTACTCCACAGCGTACACTACTATACATATCAATAAACACTCTTCTAACAGAATCAACATGGTTAATGGGGTCAGACAGGGCTGCCCTCTTTCTCCTCTTTTATTTAACTTATATATGGAACCTCTATTCATGCTTATCAAACAAGCCACCTTCCTCCACCCACCTAGTATTTATAACTTAAAGATTCCCCTATCGGCATATGCAGATGACCTTAATATATATTTCACCCTTCCTGACTCTGACCCAAATAAAATATTATCTGCAATTAATACATTTTCCAACTTAGCGAACTACAAACCTAATAGTGAAAAATCTTTAATATTCCCCTTAAACATACACTCTAGATTGCCTAATATAACTTTAAAATCAGAGATCAAATCGAAAGAACAGCTCCATTATTTAAGTATACAATTCTCCCAAGGTAACCAGAATTACTTTCAGGACAACGTGGTCAGGTATTGGTCAAATATTCAAAAAGATATTAATAGATGGTCTAGGCTTAAGCTCCCTTTCCTGGCCAGAACCACAGTGATTAAAATGAACATTCTTCCTAGACTGTTATATCTGTTTCATGCAACCACCAGTATTTTACATAACAATTTCTTTAAAAAGGTTATATCTTCTATCTCTAATTTCGTGTGGGCCCCCAAATCGGTCAGGATTACCTACGCAAAACTTATCTATCCTAAAGAGCAGGGAGGTCTGGGTCTACCTGACTTTAAAACCTACTATGAGATAATTAATGCCAGCAGAGTTTTAAAGATAGCGACTTACCACAAAGACAAAAATACGTGGGCCCCGGCATGGGTGATTCTGGGCAACAACTACATTAAATCACTAAAATTTAGTCCTGCAGCACTTCCTTTTCTAAATGAAGCTAACATAGGCATTCTGAAACATATAAAAGGCCTACTATATAGCATAAAATCCCTCCAGGCCCTACTCAAATCTTTGAATCTATCTCATACTTTCATAACATTACAGCCACTTCATCTCAACCCCAACATTAAATTAAATGGGCACATGTTAAACTTGGCGCAATACCCCCTCCTCTTGAATACCTCTATCTCTGACTTCTTCCCTTTTAGACATCAGACAATTTCTAACCTAAGAATCAGTCTGAACTTGCCCAAGAAGTATCTGATCATCTTACGACAGATTAGAGAGCTGATTATAAAGTACATAGACCACCCCCTGATCTCTCAGACGAAGACATTTCAATATGTAAAACATTAAAGAAACTCCTGCTCAGTGAAAAAAGGATGACCTCAAATGCATACAAGGTTATCATGGCAATCAGGCATCAGAACGAGTTCAATATCTCAAAATTCTGGTTAAAAATCAACCCTGCCATAACTCAAAGCTTAATAGCTCAGGCTATAAAACGAAGCTCTAAGGCTATTCCTTTCAATAAGTTGAAAATATACTCAGCTGATGATTTTGAACAATGCATATTTTACCCCTGAGGTACTAAGTAAGCGCTACCCCAATCTATCCCCTAATTGCAGATATTGCTCGAATCAAACTGATGATATCCTCCATTTGTTTTGGAGTTGCAAGTGTTCCTATAAACTATGGTGTGCCCTGAGAGTGATACTTGAGAAAATTGGCTATGAAAAATCTACCCTTTCATGGGAATTTACCATTCTGCACATCCCACCCCCGGGCTTATCTGAAAGGAAATGTAAGATATTGATTCCTATTTTTATGTTAATTAAATATTACATTTCCCTAAACTGGAAAAATAGACACTCCCTCTCGTGGGTGGGCTTTAAACACATGGCTATTAAGTTTCTCAAGGCGCACAAATACTTGTTCCACAATACTAAGCACAAGCCAGTTACTAAAGAATTTTGGGATATTATGTCTGAGCATATACTTCAATGACAAACGATGGTGTAATATACTTTATTGAGTTACTCATCTTATTTTTTCTTCTTTTGTACTCGGACAACATCCTTTTTACTTTTCATCATAATGTGAATAACTGATATAACAACTCCTTGGGCAATGTAGAATGTGTAAATAGTTTTAGTTTGGTTGTATTTGTATTGTATGTGATTGTGTTTAAGGGCTTTGCAATTCTCTGTTGTTCTTTGTATTTTATTTGCTGTTCAGTGATGTATCTATTTACTGAAAAGTTGCAATAAAGAGAATTATATAAAAAAAACAAATATTGATTAAATACAAAGGCATGCTGAGTACAAGTAAAGCTGCAATGGATGGCTATTTCTGGCACTGTCGATATAGCACCAATAGGTTGCCATTGTGGAGTATAGTACCCATAAGCTGGTACTGTAGGGTATAGCACCCATAGGCTGGCATTGTATGTTATAGCACCCATAGGCTGGCATTGTAGGGTATAGCATTTATAGGCTGGCAATGTAGGGTATAACACCCACTGGCTGTCATTGTAGGGTATAGCACCCATAGGCTGGCATTGTGGGATATAGCATTTATAGGTTGGCAATGTAGGGTATAACACCCACTGGCTGTCATTGTAGGGTATAGCACCCATAGGCTGGCATTGTGGGATATAGCATTTATAGGCTGGCAATGTAGGGTATAACACCCATTGGCTGGCATTGTGTGGTATATGACCCATAGGCCATTACTGTAGGTTGGCACTATAAGGTATAGCACCCATAGATTGGCATTGTGAGGTATAGCACCCATAGGTTACCACTGTAGGGTATAGCACCCATAGGCTGACATTTTTGGGTATAGTTCCTATAGGCTGGCACTGTAAAGTATAGCACCCATAGGCTGGCATTGTGGGGTATAGTAGCGATACAACTTGCTATCCTGTCCAATTATGTTCAGCTGCTTTCAAATAAAAATACAGTATATCACTGTATATCACTGGTTCCATTGTTATTAAATGTGGCATCGGGTCTGTCCCACCAGTGCATATCCTATTTACAATTCCATCACCCAGTTCCATGCAAAGAAACATCTCAGTTATTGTTTAATCATATCACCATATCATTGACCAATAAGATATCTAGGCTTCTCTGCTATTCATAACTGTGATACATTGCAATATAACCAATGGTGCATTAGGGATGTGAACTCCTGCATTAACAGAAGAACAGTCTGCCATTTCTCACATGAAGACAAGTGCAGCAAATGGGAAAATGTGATATATCTAATTAGTTAGAATCATGAGACATCATTTCAGAATTGTGACTCTCATTCATCAATGGAACTTGCAAGCAGATGATTAACTCAATGAACTACTAACTAGCTTCATTTTGTAGTACACGGTTTGATACCATCAGTGGGATGGAGTGCAAGAAGAAGGATGTTTGTGTGTGTCAGACAGGTGCCCTTTTACCTGAAAGAAAGGTAGAGGAGAATGAAAGCAGGGACATGATGTGGTAGGAAGGAAGGTGAAGGGATGTCAATAGGGGTGACACACAGACATATGACACAGACAAAAACTAATGAGAGGTGGTAATACAAAAAGAGAGGGGTCACAATGGAGGGATGCAGACATACAGAGTGTGGACAACTGGTGACATGGACGACTGGACAACAAATAGGGTAGGGTGAGTGATACACAGAGAAGGGCAACACTATGTTAAGGGATCATGTGGATTACAGACCACCTGCCAAGCCTTTCTACTGGGGAGGCCATCCAGAAGTCTGAAATAATGGATGAGTTTCTCCACTGGTGACACAATATTCAAGGCTGGGTAGCTATGCAACTCTGCCAGTTACAGAGTATGTGCTTCAAGGTGTCAGTCTGGGTTGCTTGTAACCCATTTTTGACTAGCCATCACACTTCTGGGCAGGTAACCCTGAGAAACCACTATGTGCTGCTCCCTGATAAGGAGACTATGTATCCCCAAGAAAGAAGAAGCACCAGTGGCCACCAGTGAGCTGCCCAGGTTACCTTCCAAAGGATGAACTTAATTGCTCTGCTAACAGACTAGTCTGAGGGCTGTTGAGGACCTAGCAACTGATGTAAAGGCTGGAGCAGATTGCAGTGGCTACTCCAATACTACTTCCTGCTCTATGGCAGATAATGCAAAAATGAACATGAGTTGAGAGAAACAAAGCAACAGAGAAAAATAATGTAAAGAAGGAGATGACAAAGAGAAAAAGAACAGGAAGTAAACAGCAATGGTCAGTGTGATGTGGTGCACTTTCTGATGATGCATCCTTGCAAAAAAAAAAAACAAAGTCAGCTTCACAATGTTAGTATTACTGCCTAGGTAACTCATAAGTTAAGACAGGAGATAACTGTGTCCCTGTTACCGCTGTGTAGGACACTAGACCAGGCTACGGATGGCAACCAGTGTGTGTGTGCAATAGACAATGAAGCAAAGAATAAATACTCAAACTGAACCAAAAAAATGTCCAGCCATGTGTAAATCAAGTGTATGTTGATTTGTCATACACAGGTGTAGAGATGTGTGGCATAGGCTAGCATAGTACCACAAATAACATGCCAAGAATAATGACACAAATAGGCAATGGACAACTAATAAAAATAAGCCTCATTACAGTGCTACACAGTTTTATTACAGTTGTCAGACTTGTGCTATTCCAGGAATACCTGGTACAGTGAGGGGCAGTGGCACATGAATACATGCAGTACAAAATTGCCATCCAGCAAGGGTAATGATCGCCTATGCAATCATAATTACATACCAAAAGGCAATAAACAATGAAATGCTGAACTATTATCAAGAAGGACAGCAACCTAACAGCAGTGGTATAGCCAAGATCAGTGCAGTTTGCATACTGGTGGGAATGCCAGAATATCAGTCACAGGGAAGGCCAGTAGCCCAGCTACAAATGCATTTGAAGCCATATAGCAGTCCTACATGCAGTGTAGAAGTATGCAATGGTTAGCTTTTTAACAGCAATACAAACTGGGCAGTACTGTGGTAAGCATGTGAAACAGAGATGCAGGTCTAGCAGCAATACAGTATATTTAGTCCAATGCATGGAGAGTCTTGCCTGCCTCCTCTACCAAGCAAGTTGATTTTGTACAGTATTGTCCTGATTTGCACAACACACATACACACAGAAAAAAATGCACATTACTGAGTACAGCATAACATTTGTTCTGTGACTGTCCTATCTTGGCCCATAGCTGTGAACCAGATGCTGCCTCTTTGGCAGTGCTTTGACATAAGGCATCTACCTCTGCCTTACCTGATGCAGCCATATCCTACTCCAACTCTTCACCTGGGATGCAGCTACATCTTATTCCAGCTCTTTATCTGGGATGCAGCCACATCCAACTCCAACTCTTCACCTGGGATGCAGCCACATGCTATTCCAACTCTTCACCTGGGATGCAGCCACATCCTACTACAATTCTTCACCTGGGATGTAGCCACATCCTACTCCAACTCTTCACCTGGGATGCACCCACATCCTACTCCAACTCTTCACCTGGGATGCACCACATCCTACTCCAACTCTTCACCTGGCTGCTCTTCCGCTGCCAAACCACTACTGGTCCGTGTTATCGTCGCCACTTATTGTAACTGTATATGTAACCTCATGTTGTATAGCACAGCTCTCAAAAAATCAGGAACAAATTTCAACAGAATAAGAGACAATTCCAGAAATACTAGGAACAATTAGGGAAGCTTTTAAAATATTTATATTATTTACCTGAGACTTTGACAGAATAAGAGAATGTGGATTAATATACATTTTCTGAATAAAAAGAAGTCTATAACTCTAATTATTATCATTATTTATTAAGTGTAATTCACTGTCTTTTCTCCAAAAGTCACCAGTATTATGAGAGGTTAAGAGGTACAGAGCTAAAATGTGAGCCAAAATCAGGACAGTTGAGAGGTATGCAATATAGAATGGCACACACCACATATAGCTTGCTGCTTGTCTCAGAAGTGTAGTGTACTGCACTGTCAGAAGTATCTAGGCAGCAAAAGCAAGACTTCAGCACTCCAAACACGTTTGAAGATGTTTTGTGCCTATACCAGTGCAGTTCTGAATGCCCTCTGTGTCTCTGTGTGGGAAATGTGGTTGGGTATCATCAACTATTTGTTCAAAGCGTATATGTCATCACCTATAACACTCAACAGAAAGTACTATTATGAGTAGTCTATTTCTGGTATACTTATGAGTCATCACTGACTCTGCCATAATGTGTCTTTAGTGCAATGGTATTTCATTGTTGTGAGTTTCATCACCATGTAATGTACTGTGCAAGGTTGTGGTAATTTGGGGGCAGGGGTTCCCCTTTGCTTCCTGTTGTGTGATAGTGGAGTTGGTATATATAATTTTGGATGCTGTGGGGGCTTGCCCCCACATTGGGGGGGGGTGCAGAGGGGACTTGCTCCCTGCAAAAAAAGATTTTTTGTGTTTTTTTGGTTTTTCAGCTCACCATTCTTCAGTATATAATTTGCAATGAACAGTGAGCCGAAAAACAGTGCTTCTCATTCATGTAAGTAAACCATCTACTACCTGCTTTCACTTCTCTGAACTATCATAGTTTCTAGTGCTGGCAATCTGTGCACCTACTAACTATATGACCCTGTGGAAACCACCCCCTCCCCCATTAAATACTGGTATAGGTCTCATGTGTTCCAGATGTGAGAATTATTGGATCTGCTTGGATGACATATAAACATATGGTCTGCATATAGTACCTTGTGCATTGCACAATAACTGGCACTTACTACGTGGCAAACCTTCTAGTTAATCTACCAGAACTAAGTAGGCTAGATAGGGCCTTGACAGAAATGGAGGTGTAGTCAATGACCTCAAGACCTCAGCAAAATGTGCTGCATGTCATAGAATGGGATGCATCATGCTGTCATAGAATGTGCTGTGTCAGAGAATGTGCTATGTCACAGAATGTGCTGCAATACAGAATGGGCTGTGTCATAGAATGTGCTGTGTTAAACATACTATGTCACAGCATGGGTTGTGTCATACAATGGGTTGCATCATAGAACGGGCTGTGTCATGGAATGTGCCCTGTCATAGAATGGGCTGCATCACATAATGGGCTTGGTCATAGAATGTGTTGTGTCACAGAATGGGCTGCATTATAGAATGTGCTGCATCACAGAATGGGCTGCATCACAGAATGGGCTGTGTCACAGAATGGGCTGTGTCACAGAACATGCTGTGTCACAGAATGGGCTGCATCACACAATGGGCTGCATCACAGAATGGGCTGTGTCATAGAATGTGCTGTGTCACACAATGGGCTATTTCATAGAATGTGCTGTGTCATAGAATATGCTGTGTCACAGAATGGGCTGTGTCATAGAATGTGCTGTGTCAAAGAACATGCTGTGTCACAGAATGGAATGATCACACAATGAGCTGTATCACAGAATGGGCTGTGTCATAGAATGTGCTGTATCACAGAATGGGCCATGTCACACAATGGGCTGTGTCATAAAATGTGCTGTGTCACAGAATGGGCCATGTCATAGAATGGGCAGCGTCACATAATGTACTGTGTCACAGAATGTGCTGTGCCATAGAATAGTCTGTGTCATAGATTGGGCTGTGTCATAGAACATGATGTGTCACAAGATGGGCCATGTCATTGAATGGGCAGCATCACAGAATGTGCTGTGTCACAGAATATGCTGTGCCATAGAATAGTCTGTGTCATAGATTGGGCTGTGTCATAGAATGGGCTGTATCACAGAATGGGCTGTGTCATAGAATAGGCTGTGTCATAGATTGGGCTGCATCACAGAATGAGCTGTGTCACAGAATGGGCTGCATCATAGACTGTGCTGTTTCACAGAATGGGCTGTGTCATAGAACATGCTGTGTCATATTATGGGATATGTCATAGCATGGGCTGTGTCATAGAATGTGCTGTGTCATAGAATGGGCTGTGTCATAGAACTGGCTGTGTCATAGAAGGGCTATATCATAGAATGTACTCTGTTACAAAATGGCCTGTGTCCTAGAGTGGGCTGTGTCATGGAATAGGCTGTATCATGGAATGGTCTGTGTCATAGAATAAGCTGTGTCACAGAATGGGCTGCATCATAGAATGTGCTGTTTCACAGAATGGGCCGTGTCATAGAACATGCTGTGTCATATTATGGGATATGTCATATCATAGCCTGAGTCATAAAATAAACTGTGTCACAGAATGGGCTGAGTCATAGTACAGGCTATGTCACAGAATGGGCTGCATCATAGAATTTAGTGTGTCACAGAATGGGCTGTATCATAAAATGGACTGCATCATAGAATGTGATGTGTCATCAGTTTGGCTGCATCATAGAATCTGCTGTGTCACAGAATGAGCTGTGTCACAGAATGGGCTGCATCATAGAATGTGTTATTTCACAGAATGGGCTCTGTCATAGAATGTGTTGTCATAGAATGGGCTGTGTCATAGAATAGGCTGTGTCATAGATTGGGCTGCATCACAGAATGAGCTGTGTTTGAGAATGGGCTGCATCATAGACTGTGCTGTTTCACAGAATGGGCTGTGTCATAGAACATGCTGTGTCATATTATGGGATATGTCATAGCATAGGCTGTGTCATAGAATGTGCTGTGTCATAGAATGGGCTGTGCAATAGAATAGGCTGCATCATAGAATGGGCTCTGTCATAGAACAAGTTGTGTCACAGAATGGGCTGTGTCATATAATGGGTTGTGTCATAGTACAGCCTGTGTCACAGAATCGGATGCATCATAAAATGTGCTGTGTCACAGAATGGGCTGTGTCATAGAATGTGCTGTATCATAGACTGGGATGCATCATAGAATAGACTATGTCATAGAACATGCTGTGCCATATTATGGGATATGTCATAGCATGGGCTGTGTCATAGAATAAGCTGTGTCACAGAATAGGCTGGGTCACAGGATGGACTGCTTCATAGAATGTGTTGTGTCATAGATTGGTCTGCATCGCAGAATGAGCTGAGTCACAGAATGGGCTGCATCATAGAATGTGCTGTTTCACAGAACGGGCTCTATCATAGAATAAGCTGTGTCATAGAATGGGCTGTGCCATAGAATACGCTGCATCATAGAATGGGCTGTATCATAGAATAAGTTGTGTCACAGAATGGGCTGTGTCACAGAATGGGCTGCATCATAGAATGTACTGTGTCACAGAATGGGCTGTGTCATAGAATGGACTGTGTTATAGAATATGCTATGTCATACATTGGGCTATGTCATAGAACGGGCTGCAACATAGAATCGTCTGTGTCACAGAATGTATTGCATCACAGAATGGGCTGTTTCACAGAATGGGCTCTGTCATAGAATGTGCTGTGTCATAGAATAGATTGCGTCATAGCATAGGCTGCATCACAGAATGGGCTGTGTCATAGAATGTGCTGTGTCGAAGAACATGCTGTGTCACAGAATGGGCTGTGTCATACAATGGTTTGCACCATAGAATGGGCTGTGTCATGGAATTTGCTCTGTCATAGAATGGGCTGCATCACAGAATGGGCTTGGTCATAGAATGTGCTTTGTCACAGAATGGGCTGCATTATAGAATGTGCTGCATCATAGAATGGGCTGCATGACACAATGGACTGTGTCACAGACTGGGCTGTCACACAATGGGCTGCATCACAGAATGGGCTGTGTTATAGAATGTGTTGTGTCACACAATGGGCTGTGTCATAGAATGTGCTGTGTCACAGAATGAGCCTTGTCATAGAATGTGCTGTGTCAAAGAACATGCTGTGTCACAGAATGGGCTGTGTCACACGATGAGCTGTATCACTGAATGGGCTGTGTTGTGCTGTATCACATAATGGGCCATGTCACACAATGGGCTGTGTCATAAAATGTGCTGTGTCACAGAATGGGCCTTATCACAGAATGGGTTGCATCTTAGAATGTGCTGTGTCATAGAACATGCTGTGTCACAGGAAGGGCCGTGTAATAGAATGGGCTGTGTCACAGAATGTGCTGTGCCATAGAATAGGCTGTGTCATAGATTGGGCTATGTCATAGAATGGGCTGTATCACAGAATGGGCTGTGTCATAGAATAACATGTGTCATAGGTTGGGCTGCATCGCAGAATGAGGTGTGTCACAGAATAAGCTGCATCATAGAATGTGCTGTTTCGCAGAATGGGCTGTGTCATAGAACATTCTGTGTCATGTTATGGGATATGTCATAGCATGGGCTGTGCCATAGAATGGGCTGTGTCATAGAATAGGCTGCATTATAGAATTGGCTGTGTCATAGAATAGGCTGTATCATAGAATGGGCTGCATCATAGAATGTACTGTGTCACAAAATGGGCTGTGTCAGAGTGGGCTGTGTCATATAATATGCTGCATCATAGAATGGGCTGTGTCATAGAATAAGCTGTGGCATGGAAGGGGCTGCATCACAGAATGTGCTGTTTCACAAAATGGGCTGTGTCACAGAACATGCTGTGTCATATTATGGGATATGTCATATCATGGGCTGGGTCATAGAATAAGCTGTGTCACAAAATGGTCTGTGTCATAGTAAAGGCTGTGTCACAAAATGGGCTACATCATAGAATGTACTGTGTCACAGAATGGACTGCATCACAGAATGTGCTGTGCCATAGAATAGGCTGTGTCATAGAATGGGTTATGTCATAGAATGGGCTGTATCACAGAATGGGCTGTATCACAGAATGGGCTGTGTCATAGAATAAGCTGTGTCATAGATTGGGCTGCATCACAGAATGAAGTGTGTCACAGAATGAACTGCATCATAGAATGTGCTGTTTCACAGAATGGGCTGTGTCATAGAACATGTGTCATATTATGGGATATGTCATAGCATGGGCTGTGTCATAGAATGTGATGTGTCATAGAATGGGCTGTGTCATAGAATAGGCTGCATTATAGAATTGGCGTTGTCATAGAATAGGCTGTATCATAGAATGGGCTGCATCATAGAATGTACTGTGTCACAAAATGGGCTGTGTCATAGAATAGGCTGCATCATAGAATGGGCTGTGTCATAGAATATGCTGTGGCATGGAAGGGGCTGCATCATAGAATGTGCTGTTTCACAAAATGGGCTGTGTCATAAAACATGCTGTGTCATTTTATGGGATATGTCATATCATGGGCTGGGTCATAGAATAAGCTGTGTCACAGAATGGACTGTGGCATAGTACAGGCTGTGTCACAAAATGGGCTACATCATAGAATGTACTGTGGCACAGAATGGGCTGTGCCACAGAATGGACTGCATCACAGAATGAGTTGTGTCACAGAATGGCCTGCATCATAGAATGTGCTGTTTCACAGAATGGGCAGTGTCATAGAACATACTATGTCATATTACGGGATATGTCATACCATGAGCTGTATCACAGAATAGGCTATGTCATAGAATATGTTTTTGTTGTTGTGTCTTTCGGCTTTTCCCGGTTAGGGGTCGCCACAGCGGAACTCTGGTCAGCTAATGATTGGTAGTTGATTTTTACATGTCGAGTTACCAGCCCTGACGCACAACTTTCAATGAAGGTATGCCCATTCACCCATGTCTCCACACAGAAGACGCTCTAGCTGAGAGTCAAACTGGACAGCATCTTACTGTGAGGCGACAATGCTACCGCAGCACCACCACCACGCAAGCAAAGAAAATGCTGTGTCATATTATGGGATATGTCATAGCATGGTCTGTGTCATAGAATAGTGGCATCATAGAATGGGCTATGCCATAGAATAAGCTGTGTCACAGAATGGGCTGTGTCATACACTGGGCTCTGTCATAGAATAGGCTGCATCATAGAATGGGCTGTGTCATGGAATAAGCTGTGTCACAGAATGGGCTGCATCATAGAATGTGCTGTTTCACAAAATGGGCTGTGTCATAGAACATGCTGTGTCATATTATGGGATATGTCATATCATGGACTGTGTTATAGAATAAGCTGTGTCATAGAATGGGCTGCATCATACAATGTACTGGTCATAAATTGGACTGTGTCATAGAGTGGGCTGTGTCATAGAATAGTGGCATCATAGAATGGGCTGTGCCATAGAATAAGCTGTGTCACAGAATGGGCTGCAGCATAGAATGTGCTGTTTCACAGAATGGGCTGTGTCATAGAACATGCTGTGTCATATTATGGGATATGTCATATCATGGACTGCGTCACAGAATAAGCTGCGTCACATAATGTGCTTTGTCATAGTGCAGGCTGTGTCACAGAATGGGCTACATCATAGAATGTACTGTGTCACAGAATGGGCTGTGTCATAGAATGGACTGCATCACAGAATAAGCTGTGTCACAGAATGGGCTGTGTCACAGAATGGCCTGCATCATAGAATGTGCTGTTTCACAGAATGGGCTGTGTCATAGAACATGCTGTATCATATTATGGGATATGTCATAGCATGAACTGTGTCACAGAATGTGCTGTTTCATAGAATGGGCTGTGTCATACAACATGCTGTGTCATATTATGGGATAGGTCATAGCATGGGCTGTGTCATAGAATTTGGTGTGTCATAGAATGGGCTGTGTCTTAGAATAGGTCGCATCATAGAATTGTCTACCTCATAGAATAAGCTATGTCATGGAATGGGCTGTATCATAGAATGTACTGTGTCACAAAATGGCCTGTGTCATAGAGTGGCCTGTGTCATAGAATATGCTGCATCATAGAATGGGCTGTGTCATAGAATAATTTGTGTCATAGAATGGGCTGCATCATAGAATGTGCTGTTTCACAGAATGGGCTGACATAGAACATGTGTCATATTATGGGATATTTCATAGCATGAACTGTGTCACAGAATGTGCTGTGTCATAGAATGGGCTGTCATAGAACATGCTGTGTCATATTATGGTATATGTCATAGCATGGCTTGTGTCATAGAATTTGTTGTGTCATAGAATGGGTCGTGTCATAGAATAGGCTGCATCATAGAATTGGCTGTGTCATCAAATGGGGTGTGTCATAGTATGGGCTGTGTCATAGTACAGGCTGTGTCAGAGAATGGGCTGCATTACAGAATGGGCTTTGTTATAGAATGGACTGCATCACAGAATGAGCTGTGTCACAGAATGGGCTGTGTCACAGAAAGAGCTTCATCATAGAATGTGCTGTTTCAGAGAATGGGCTCTGTCATAGAATGGGTTGTCATAGAATAATCTGTCTCACAGAATGGGCTGTATCATAGAATAATCGGTGTCACAGAATGGACTGCATCAATGAATGCACTGTTTCACAGAATGGGCTGTGTCACAGAACATGCTGTGTCATATTATGGGATATGTCATATCATGGGCTGGGTCATAGAATAAGCTGTGTCACAGAATGGGCTGTGTCACAGAATGGGCTGCATCATAGAATATACTGTGTCAGAGAATGGGCTGTATCATAGAATAGGCTGTAACATAAAATGAGCTGTGTCACAGATTTAGCTGTAAAAAACAAAACCGGAGCCAGCAAGTGGTGATAAAAAACTGTATTGAGTTAAAGCATCACAGCAGAAAAAAACATACCGGTTTTGGCTGGTAAATTACACAGCCTTCATCAGTGTATCAAAACTCACAGTATTTCCTGCCTATTAAATATGTAAGCATACATTCCCATTGGTGGAAACTTTATAAATATTCATTAAGTCCTGGAGGGAAAAGCCCACCCAGCTTAATGATCCACTTTTTTTCTTTTCTGTTTAGAATCTCATGCCAACCAATTTTATTTTTACGGTCACCCTGAATCACATCAATGATTGTGAATAGAAATATTGCTGATGGGTGTGACAACTGGTGCTTGTACAATGCATTTGTAAGCTTTTTCTGTTTAATATTGCTGTAATGTTCTGAGATACTTAACCTTAAACATCTGGAAGTTTGTCCAATATAAAATGCACCACATTTGCATGTGGCCATGTAAATGGCCCAATCAGTGCTACAATTGCAAAAAATATCAATATCAAAGACCTTTGGACAGTTGCGACTTGAAAATTCCTTGGTGGTACATATATATTTGCAGTTTACACAATGACCACAGGGGAAGCAACCATACAGACTGTGTCCAGAGATAGTAGTTTGTATTTTATTCTTGCCTCTCATATCCCTGGTTTTGTAATGGTTAAAATAAGATTTCAAGTTTTTACCATTTCTGTATGAACACATACATTTATCAGGGATAATCCTGGCAACTTCTGGATCACTCTGTAAAATATTCCAATGACGCTGTACAATATTGACAAAACCCATAGTATTTCTCCCATAAGTTGTTGTGAGTCTAAGTGGTTTAGATGATGTGTTATCCTTATCCCTGTCCTTATATTGAAGCAACTGACTACGCTCCATGCCTTGCACCTGACTCATAGCATTTGTTACAACCCCTGCCTTGTAACCTCTTTGTTTAAACCTATGTATAAGGTCCTCCGAATTTTTTTGATATGTTGAATATTGTGAACATATCCGTTTTGCTCTAATGAATTGGGATTTCGGGATGTTGTTGGCTATGTGTGGAGCATGAAAACTTGTAGCATGCAACAATGAATTATACTGAGGGAACTTCCTATATGTCTCACTCTCAAGTGTGCCATCAGAGAGTTTCCGTATGACCACATCCAAAAAAATCATCTTTTGGGTATCATGTTGTTCCGTAAACCCTAGACCCCATTCATTGTTATTCAAATATTCTACAAAAGCCAACAGACTAGACTCAGTACCCCTCCACACTAGCCAGATATCATCAAGATATCGTCTCCAGATGTCCATTTCTGAAAGAAAAATATTTCTGGTGGAATCATAAATTAACTTGGTTTCGACATAAGCCATAAAAAGATCAGCGTATATGGGGGCAAAGGAAGCCCCCATGGCCGTGCCCTTGATTTGCCAATAACAATTGTCCTTATAATAGAAAACATTGCAAGTAAGGACATATCTAGCCATGTCAACCAGGAATTCATTGAATGAAGCATCATATAGACCAGAATATTCCAACCAATACGCCAAAGCCCGAAGGCCAGCTTGATGTGGGATATTGGTATATAAGGCACATACGTCAAGCGTACATAAATACCAATCTTCTTCCAACTGAGCATCAGATATGATTTGTAGAAAACTTGTAGTGTCATTTAGTCTTGACCGAAGACAACCCAACAAAGGTTTAAGATATTTTGTCAAAAACAAAGATAAGGGTTCAGTTAGATATTTTCTTCCAGAAACTATAGGTCTTCCCGGTGGATGTGTAAGATTTTTATGCACTTTCGGAAGAAAGTAAATATATTGAGAGTTACAATCCTTGATTGTTAGTTGGAATAAAGTGTCTTTGGAGATTATACCCCTGTCCAAGGCATTTTTAAGGAAAAGTTCAATACACTTGCTGAATCTATGTACAGGGTCATTAAGCATGTGGTTATAATATCTAGTGTCTGATAATTGTCTAAGGGCCTCACTGTTGTAATCATCCCAATTCTGTACTACAACTGCCCCACCCTTATCTGCTGATGTAATCACAATTTGTTTGTTTTTCTGGAGTTCCAGCATGGCTTCTTTCTCCCTAAAAGTTATATTGTTGTGTTTCCAGGCCAGACTTGAACCATGAAAATGAACATCCCTAAGAACACTATTTTGAAATTGATGAACCACAGCATTCATGGGTGAGGAGAAATTAGATGCATGATATGTAAATTTACCCTTTTCTTTTTCAAAATTCACACCAGAATCTCAAAAAATATTTTCAAGTTAATCAATCTACAAAAACTAGACAAATCTTGTGCAAATGTGTCTTCAGAAATGATGGTGCCAGGAATAAAATTAAGACCTTTATTCAAGATTTTCACATGTAGATCAGATAAGACATAATCAGACAAATTTAGAAAGTTATTAACAGTGTTTTGATTTAAGTCCCCAATGCCAACTCCAAAAGTCCCTGTACATTGTGTATTCTTTTTGTGTTTGTGCCCACCCCGTCTATGTGTACCCCTAAAGGGGCTAACCCCGGGCTTCTTTTGGGCAATGGTGATCCTGTTGCTGTCAGGGATTCATTGTCAGTACCTGATGATGTATCATCACATGATGAGGTAACATTATAATTGCTTTTTCTCAAGATGGATCTGGGTCTTTTCCTTTTTTTATCTGATATTGGGAGGTTATTAAATCTCACATGCTTAGATTGAAAGGAAAATGGGTTGCCCCGGGAATAATCCTCTTGGTCTCTATTAAATTTTTTCATCTTGCGTGACCGTAATTCAGCATCAAATTTTTTCAAATCCTGAGCCACTCTACTCAATTTGCCTTCAAAAGAAGGCTCCTGTTCAAAGTTTTTTAACTTATCTGCCAAAATCATGATTTCAGACAGCCCCTTATCTATAGCTCGATTGTGAAATTTGTAAAGTTCGACCACAAAAGACATTGTGGCTTCATGTTGTATTTTCGCCCATTGTGTGGTTAGTTCATCATCTGCATCACTCACATGTGGAATGATCCTTATTCTTAATCCCCTAGGGGTAATGTTTGCTGCCTGATACGCCTTAAAAATCTTACTATGCCATACATTTGCTCTTAAGGCCCTGAGTGACCTATTCAGGTCATCAATTAAATTTTGACTTGTAATATCAGGGTTACTGTTCCCCAACAGATCTCCATTCACATCTTTGTTTGGGTTCAGGCCAAAAACCCTTAAATCCTCTCGATCAGCCACTAAACCAGAAATGAGACTGGACAAATCCATGATGGCAGTGATATTAACCACAAAAAAACATATAGCTGTCAATAATGGTCAATCAAAAATACCACGACAGCAAAGATAGATTGTTAATAAGGACAATAGCAGCTTCCAAAAACAATATTTATAAAAATTATTATAAGGACAACAGCTGCGTCCAATTAAGACTACTAGTAGATAAATATGTGTCGATGCAGAAGATGAAGACCACCCCCTTATAATGAAAAAGCCAAAAATGAAAGAGGCTGTAGAAACCAAGCTTACAGCTCAAAAACCAAAAGTTAGAGTGGATAAGGTTTTGAAAATCGAAACTCAATTAAAATCAGGACTTCCAAAGCTTATCCAATCTGAAATGAAGACTCCTAAATCCTAGTGAAGCCTCTTATGCACTTCCATAAAATATAAATATTACTATATTAACCAAAAAATGGTCAAATTTTTGTATAATTATGAATGAAACACAATTGTGTACCTTAAATAAAGGCACAATGTACAAAAAACACACAACTGTCTATTGGCAAACATATACTATGTCAAGAAAGGTCAATGAATGCTAATCCTGTGGGGATTTTCCTATTACAAAACAGAATTAAATATACTATCTTGGAAGTCCATGTACCAAACCATTATGATGACCATTACATAAATATAACCTGTGGAGGGCTTATTCCAACATGAATATCCCAAATCTACAATATGTACTTAGAAGTAGGTGAATATAATAATATTATTAATATATTGTTGTTTTGGCCAAAATAGAGGTCCCTCTATGATTGCTGATAATCAAAAAATCACCCTACGTTGTTGATAGCAACCACACATATGGTTGTAATAATCAAAAAGAATCAAATACACCATATGTGTGTAGACCCTACTAACCACCAAAACCAATATAAAAATGCATCTAATATCCACAATGAACAGGTATATGCATACAATTACAAAAGGTAATGATATGAGACCCCATGGAATATTACTGCTTGACAGGCCCAACCGTCCAAAGTATATCAAATAGGCAACTCTACTGATGATATCAAAAGTTTGTATATAATGCCATTTATCCCTGCAAGACCAGAGTTCAATAATGTTTGTTAAACCTACTAAAAGTACACCAGTTATTAATTATAAAGCTAGTCATATAATGATCTAAGGACCATTAAGTCAGTAGTATATACAAAACAAGGCAAATAACCCTATAATACAGAAATTGTCCCCCTACTATCACTGTTGTTGAATCTAAAACAAACAGGCTATATTGCCCAAAACTAGTCTACTGGAATGTAATTCCAAATATCTGGCGTATACCACTAGTCGTGTATTCAAATATAAATCCTGGATATATTTAAATATCCTGAATCAGGGTCGCCAAATTTGTAAGGGCCCCAAAATCAAACAGCAGGTTTATGGGTACACATAGATAGTAAAAAAACCCAAGGTAATACAAAATATGGACATCGACTTATAACCCATACAAAAACAAAACATGTATTATATAAATCACATAGTTATGCCCATACGTATGTTCACAAACACCTAGATGATTAAATAGAGATATCTCAACTTTCTAGTGTATATAAATATATAAAGATATGTTCCTATCCCTATGAAGCATAAATATGCCAAGAATTCTACATATCTGATATAGGTAAATCTTCATACAATCAGAGCCCCAAGTTCCTTGAGTTTTTAGCTCCAAACTAATACGTTGTAACATAGATGCCCTTTTGCTGAAAAAATGTCATATAAATATCTAAATAGTTGCACAATATAATGAACCTTAAATGCGATAGGCAAGAGAGCTAATTATAAGCCCATGTGTCCATAAATACACCCGATACTACGTAACGGCTCTTATACTGGAACCCTGACCAAAAAATCCTCACTACAAGTATCTATGGCCCGTCATTACACGTAGTGTGTTATATCATGACAAAAACTTGCCCATACACAAAAAGTTTCAAAAACACCAGAAGACAAACCCCAAATTATTAATAATTAAATCACAACTATTTAGTATAAATATATGCAGAAAAAAGCGTATCCCTGTTAGGCATACATATTCCACATAGTTCTACAGGTTTGGTAAACATTAGTCTATGTCCATCCCAAAACTCAAAGTTCTTTAAGTTGTTGAATCCAAATTGGAGCGATGAGATGTAAAATCCCTTCTTGCTGAAAAAATATCACCGGAAAGTCCGATAGTCACCAAATAATGTAGAACCCAAGTACGATAACCAAGAAAACTGCTTGTAAGCCCAAACATCCATAATGCATACGACGTTATATAGCCGGCCCTTACACAAAAAACAAAATTAGTCAATATAAGTCCCACAAGTCAAATGATGTTCAATGCAAGTGTGTATTCCACATAGATACGGTAGATGATAAAGGTAATGGTCACAAAATGGTAGAATAACATCAAGATACGAACCCATCCAGTCCAACTAACGAAACAAGATGGCGTATACGCAATAAAGCATAAAGTCACGTTCCCTTAACAAAAAGAAAATCCACCAGTTGTCATTTAAGAAAAAGAAAAAAGGTTGTAGAGTGTTCCAATACCCAAAGGGCCAATTCTTGTAGAGAATAAATCCACCAAAGAACGATAATGATGCTAAACGATTAAAGCATTGTATGCTGCAACGAACCCATGCTGCAGCAACAGGATCACCAGCCCCAGCAGGAAGTGAACACACCAAAGCTTCACCAACAACCTCTTCCTGCGCGTGGGTAATGCACGGCCCCTAATGAAATCATACCAGCAAAAAACAAAGCCGACCCGGCCAGCAGTGGTGATAAAAAACTGTATTGAGTTAAAGCATCACAGCAGAAAAAAACATACCGGTTTCGGCTGGTAAATTACACAGCCTTCATCAGTGTATCAAAACTCACAGTATTTCCTGCCTATTAAATATGTAAGCATACATTCCCATTGGTGGAAACTTTATAAATATTCATTAAGTCCTGGAGGGAAAAGCCCACCCAGCTTAATGATCCACTTTTTTTCTTTTCTGTTTAGAATCTCATGCCAACCAATTTTATTTTTACGGTCACCCTGAATCACATCAATGATTGTGAATAGAAATATTGCTGATGGGTGTGACAACTGGTGCTTGTACAATGCATTTGTAAGCTTTTTCTGTTTAATATTGCTGTAATGTTCTGAGATACGTAACCTTAAACATCTGGAAGTCTGTCCAATATAAAATGCACCACATTTGCATGTGGCCATGTAAATGGCCCAATCAGTGCTACAATTGCAAAAAATATCAATATCAAAGACCTTTGGACAGTTGCGACTTGAAAATTCCTTGGTGGTACATATATATTTGCAGTTTACACAATGACCACAAGGGAAGCAACCATACAGACTGTGTCCAGAGATAGTAGTTTGTATTTTATTCTTGCCTCTCATATCACTGGTTTTGTAATGGTTAAAATAAGATTTCAAGTTTTTACCATTTCTGTATGAACACATACATTTATCAGGGATAATCCTGGCAACTTCTGGATCACTCTGTAAAATATTCCAATGACGCTGTACAATATTGACAAAACCCATAGTATTTCTCCCATAAGTTGTTGTGAGTCTAAGTGGTTTAGATGATGTGTTATCCTTATCCCTGCCCTTATATTGAAGCAACTGACTACGCTCCATGCCTTGCACCTGACTCATAGCATTTGTTACAACCCCTGCCTTGTAACCTCTTTGTTTAAACCTATGTATAAGGTCCTCCGAATCAACATATCAAAAAAAAAAAAAAAAAAAAAATTCGGAGGACCTTATACATAGGTTTAAACAAAGAGGTTACAAGGCAGGGGTTGTAACAAATGCTATGAGTCAGGTGCAAGGCATGGAGCACAGTCAGTTGCTTCAATATAAGGACAGGGATAAGGATAACACATCATCTAAACCACTTAGACTCACAACAACTTATGGGAGAAATACTATGGGGTTTGTCAATATTGTACAGCGTCATTGGAATATTTTACAGAGTGATCCAGAAGTTGCCAGGATTATCCCTGATAAATGTATGTGTTCATACAGAAATGGTAAAAACTTGAAATCTTATTTTAACCATTACAAAACCAGGGATATGAGAGGCAAGAATAAAATACAAACTACTATCTCTGGACACAGTCTGTATGGTTGCTTCCCCTGTGGTCATTGTGTAAACTGCAAATATATATGTACCACCAAGGAATTTTCAAGTCGCAACTGTCCAAAGGTCTTTGATATTGATATTTTTTGCAATTGTAGCACTGATTGGGCCATTTACATGGCCACATGCAAATGTGGTGCATTTTATATTGGACAGACTTTCAGATGTTTAAGGTTACGTATCTCAGAACATTACAGCAATATTAAACAGAAAAAGCTTACAAATGCATTGTACAAGCACCAGTTGTCACACCCATCAACAATATTTCTATTCACAATCATTGATGTGATTCAGGGTGACCGTAAAAATAAAATTGGTTGGCATGAGATTCTAAACAGAAAAGAAAAAAAGTGGATCATTAAGCTGGGTGGGCTTTTCCCTCCAGGACTTAATGAATATTTATAAAGTTTCCACCAATGGGAATGTATGCTTACATATTTAATAGGCAAGAAATACTGTGAGTTTTGATACACTGATGAAGGCTGTGTAATTTACCAGCCGAAACCGGTATGTTTTTTTCTGCTGTGATGCTTTAACTCAATACAGTTTTTTATCACCACTTGCTGGCTCCGGTTTTGTTTTTTGCTGGTATGATTTCATTAGGGGCCGTGCATTACCCACGCGCAGGAAGAGGTTGTTGGCACAGATTTAGCTGTGTCACAAAATGGACTGCATCATATAATGTACTGTGTCCCAGAATGGGCTGTGTCATATAATGGGTTGTGTCATAGTATAGGCTGTGTCACAGAATCAGCTGCATCATAAAATGTGCTGTGTCACAGAATAGGCTGTGTCATTGAATGTGTTGTGTCATAGACTGGGATGCATCATAGAATAGACTGTGTCATAGAACATGCTGTGTCATATTATGAGATATGTCATAGCATGTGCTCTATCATAGAATAAGCTGTTTCACTGAATGGGCTGTGCCACAAAATGGACTGCATCACAGAATGAGCTGTGTCACAGAATAGCCTGCATCATAGAATGTGCTGTTTCGCAGAATGGGCAGTGTCATAGAACATACTGTGTCATATTATGGGATATATTATACCATGAGCTGTATCACAGAATAGGCTGTGTCATAGAACATGTTGTTGTTGTTGTGTCTTTCGGCTTTTCCCAGTTAGGGGTCGATTAGGGGAACTCTGATCCACTAATGACTGGTAGTTGATTTTTACGTGCCGAGTTACCAGCCCTGACGCACAACCTTCAATGAAGGTATGCCCATTCATGCATGTCTCCACACAGAAGACGCTCTAGCTGAGAATCGAACCGGACAGCGTCTTACTGTGAGGCGACAATGCTACCGCAGCACCACCACCGCGCAAGCAAAGAACATGCTGTGTCATATTATGGGATATGTCATAGCATGGTCTGTGTCATAGAATTTGTTGTATCATAGAATGGGCTGTGTCATAGAATAGGCTGCATAATATAATTGGCTGCATCATAGAATAAGCTGTGTCATAGAATGGGCTGCATCATAGAATGTGCTGTTTCACAGAATAGGCTGTGTCATAAAACATGCTGTGTCATATTATGGGATATGTCATATCATGGGCTGTGTTATAGAATAAGCTGTGTCATAGAATGGGCCTGCATCATACAATGTACTGGTCACAAATTGGGCTCTGTCATAGAGTGGGCTGTGTCATAGAATAGTGGAATCATAGAATGGGCTGTGCCGTAGAATAAGCTGTGTCACAGAATGGGCTGTGTCATACACTGGGCTCTGTCATAGAATAGGCTGCATCATAGAATGGGCTGTGTCATGGAATAAGCTGTGTCACAGAATGGGCTGCATCATAGAATGTGCTGTTTCACAGAATGGGCTGTGTCATAGAACATGTTGTGTCATATTATGGGATATGTCATATCATTGGCTGTGTTATAGAATACGTTGTGTCATAGAATGTGCTGCATCATACAATGTACTGGTCACAAATTGGGCTGTGTCATAGAGTGGGCTGTGTCATAGAATAGTGGCATCATAGAATTGGCTGTGCCATAGAATAAGCTGTGTCGCAGAATGGGCTGGAACATAGAATGTGCTGTTTCACAGAATGGGCTGTGTCATAGAACATGCTGTGTCATATTATGGAATATGTCATATCATGGACTGGGTCACAGAATAAGCTGTGTCACAGAATGGGCTTTGTCATAGTACAGGCTATGTCACAGAATGGGCTACATCATAGAATGTACTGTGTCACAGAATGGGCTGTGTCATAGAATGGACTGCATCACAGAATGAGCTGTGTCACAGAATGGGCTGTGTCAAAGAACATTCTGTATCATATTATGGGATATGTCATAGCATGAACTGTGTCACAGAATGTGATGTTTCATAGAATGGGCTGTGTCATACAACATGCTGTGTCATATTATGGGATATGTCATAGCATGGGCTGTGTCATAGAATTTTGTGTGTCATAGAATGGGCTGTGTCTTAGAATAGGCCGCATCATATAATTGGCTACCTCATAGAATAAGCTATGTCATAGAATAGGCTGCATCATAGGATGGGCTGTGTTATGGAATAAGCTGTGTCACAGAATGGGCTGCATCATAGAATGTACTGTATCACAAAATGGCCTGTGTCATAGAGTGGCCTGTATCATAGAATATGCTGCATCATAGAATGGGCTGTGTCATAGAATAAGCTGTGTCTTAGAATGGGCTGCATCATAGAATGTGCTGTTTCACAGAATGGGCTGTCAAAGAACATGTTGTGTCATATTATGGGATATGTCATAGCATGAACTGCGTCACAGAATGTGCTATGTCATAGAATGGGCTGTGTCATAGAACATGCTGTGTCATATTATGGTATATGTCATAGCATGGCCTGTGTCATAGAATTTGTTGTGTCATAGAATGGGTTGTGTCATAGAATAGGCTGCATCATAGAATTGGCTGTGTCATAGAATAAGCTGTGTCACTGAATGGGGTGTGTCATAGTACGGGTGGTGTCATAGTACAGGCTGTGTCACAGAATGGGCTGCATCACAGAATGGGCTTTGTTATAGAATGGACTGCATCACAGAATGAGCTGTGTCACAGAATGGGCTGTGTCACAGAAAGAGCTGCATCATAGGATGTTCTGTTTCATAGAATAGGCGCTGTCATAGAATAATCTGTCTCACAGAATGGACTGCATCAATGAATGCACTGTTTCACAGAATGGGCTGTGTCACAGAACATGCTGTGTCATATTATGGGATATGTCATATCATAGGCTGTGTCATAGAATAAGCTGTGTCATAGAATGGGCTGTGTCACAGAATGGGCTGCATCATAGAATGTACTGTGTCACAGAATGGGCTGTATCATAGAATAGGCTGTAACATAGAATGAGCTGTGTCACAGATTTAGCATTGTCACAAAATGGACTGCATCATAGAATGTACTGTGTCCTAGAATGGGCTGTATCATATAATGGGTTGTGTCATAGTATAGGCTGTGTCACAGAATCAGCTGCATCATAAAATGTGCTGTGTCACAGAATAGGCTGTGTCATTGAATGTGCTGTGTCATAGACTGGGATGCATCATAGAATAGACTGTGTCATAGAACATGCTGTGTCATATTATGAGATATGTCATAGCATGTGCTCTATCATAGAATAAGTTGTGTCATAGAATGGGCTGTGTCATAGAATAGGCTGCATCATAGAATGGGTGGTGTCATAGAATAAGCTGTGTCACAGAATGGGCTGTGTCATAGAATAAGTTGTGTCACAGAATGGGCTGTGCATAGTACAGGCTGTGTCACAGAATGGGCTGCATCATAGAATGTGCTGTGTCACAGAATGGGCTGTGTCATAGAATGGACTGCATCATAGAATGTGCTGTGTCATAGATTGGGCTATGTCACAGAATGGGCTACATCACATAATGTGTTGTGTATCACAGAATGTGCTGTTTCACAGAATGGGCTTTGTCATAGAATGTGCTATGTCATAGAATAGGTTGTGTCATAGAATAGGCTTCATCACAGAATGGGCCATGTCATCGAATAAGCTGTGTCACAGAATGGCTTGTGGCATAGTACAGGCTGTGTCATAGAATGGGCTGCATCATAGAATGTGCTGTGTCACAGAATGGGCTGTGTCATAGAATGGACTGCATCATAGAATGTGCTGTGTCATAGATTGGGCTATGTCACAGAATGGGCTATGTCACAGAATGGGCTGCATCACATAATGTGTTGTGTATCACAGAATGTGCTGTTTCACAGAATGGGCTTTGTCATAGAATGTGCTATGTCATAGAATAGGTTGTGTCATAGAATAGGCTACATCACAGAATGGGCCATGTCATCGAATAAGCTGTGTCACAGAATGGCTTGTGGCATAGTACAGGCTGTGTCATAGAATGGGCTGCATCATAGAATGTACTGTGTCATAGAATGGGCTATGTCATAGAACATGTGTCACAGAATGGGATATGTCATCAAATGGGCTGTGTCACAGAATGGGCTGTGTCATAGTACAGGCTGTGTCACAGAATGGGCTGCATCATAGAATGTGCTGTGTCACAGAATGGGCTGTATCATAGAATGGACTGCATCATAGAATGTGCTGTGTCATAGATCGGGCTACGTCACAGAATGGGCTATGTCACAGAATCTGCTGCATCACAGAATGTGCTGTTTCACAGAATGGGCTGTGTCATAGAATAAGCTGTGTCACAGAATAGGCTGTATCATAGAATGGACTGCATCGTAGAATGTGCTGTGTCATAGATTGGGCTACATCACAGAATGGGCTATGTCACAGAATGGGCTGCATCACAGAATGTGCTGTTTCACATAATGGGCTGTGTCATAGAATAAGCTGTGTCACAGAATGGGCTGTAGCATAGTACAGGCCATGTCATAGAATGGGCTACATCATAGAATGTACTGTGTCATAGAATGGACTATGTCATAGAACATGTTGTGTCACAGAATGGGATATGTCATAAAATGGGCTGTGTCACAGAATGGGCTTGGTCATAGAATGTGTTGTGTCATAGAATGAGCTGTGTCTTACAATTTATTTGGTCATAGAATGCTCATGAGGACCACATCTAATCTTCCATTTCCACCAACATCACAGGAAATGGTGCAACATTCACAAAGCTGATGTCTGTCACAAGGCTGATGTCTGTAAAACTCTTAGCCTGACCCAGTTGGACAGTGAAATATCAATTTAGTAAGAATAGTTAATGTTACATAAATCATCATTCATACTGGAAGAGGCATTCCGTGCATCCTCATTAATCCCATGTGAGTACAGTACCAGTAAACCAGCTCACATATAATATCTCTGTTTACACAGTAGCAGTTAATTATTGCCCTGGTCAGGGAGGCAATGATATATTAGCTGCTGACAGACCCTTCTGTGAAGCAGAGGGCAGCAGTGTGCAACATCATGGGCACTACCTTACACATTATAAGTCGTTATTGTCACTGAAAAATGCTGGTGTACAGAAAAACTGATTGCAACAGCTCATCTTACTATTTGTTATACATTTTTGAATTGTGAAACCATGTTTTTTGCATCATTTGCATATGCATTAGCTCTCATTAACATGTTGACACTCACTTCCATGTCATGATGCAGTCATTTGTCTGTGATACATACTGTGCTATTTTGCATGGTAGTACATATGCTCTACATGCTTTTCTGAATTGACCTGTCCTGTATGCCAATGCTCACTGAACTTTCACTTAAGCAGTGCACTAATTATTTATGAATATTCCCAATGTGCATTAATTTTCTCTTCTATAATTTTTGTATGTTTTAAATGAGTGTGCTTTGGTTATATAATTAATTATCGTGAAATGGGGTCACTTGAAATATTTTTAGGAGATGCTAGAAAATGTCTGCTTTTTCAAGCAGCTGATGTTATATTTTAAGCCATTTTCTAGTATATCCCTCTACTCTTTCAGTAAGTGCTATGGGATCCTTAGTATCTATTACCAGCTCAGCAGAAAATATCCAAGGAGTGGACCCCCCCTCCCATGCAGTACTGCATTGGCACTGTTGGAATACGAATATAAGCACCTGATGTGGGGAGAGAACCCCCCCCCCATCAAAGATGAGTGTGCATTGTATTGCACTACTCGCACTACATTAATGCTGTCTTTTGTTTCTGTTTTGCATAACATGTTTTGACTGTTTTTCAGTAGTTTAGGTGTTGTTTTGCTGGCACTTGCCTTGCATACAGCTCTGGGCAAACAAAGGTTGAATGCTGCTGCTGCTGCTGCTGTTATTTTAAAGCTGTTTAAAACCCACCTATAATATTCTGACCACAAATTGGGTCCCCTCTTCCAGATTCATGTAGCCTGCATTAGACTTAGCTAAGATGCAACATTTATTTATGATTGCTAAGTAGGAAGATCTGAATGAGACTTTCCATTTTCATTGAAAGCCTAGAGAGAAAAGCTCCATTAATTAAACAAAAATAACAAAACAAAAGCATATTTATAAAGCACAAACACCACTTAACTTAAATGCTCATTGCAAAACAAAATCAGTAAAATAGAAAAGTTGGCTAACAAAACAGAAAACTAAAATTATATATGATCCTATGTGCTTAACAATAATAGAAGAGGGAACAACATATATGGTCACATAAAAGTTGTAACAAGACAAACTGACATTATACATTCATTTATACAGACTAGATAGCAAAAATAATAAAATGATGGAGACAACAGAAAAGTAGTGAACCAGGAAACAAAGTGTCATTAGGAGATACCCAGAATGTAGAAATGTAAGTTAGAAAAGTGGTGCAAATTAATCAGAGAGTATTTGGAAGAGGAAGGACAATGACAGAGACATGTAAAATGACATTGTATTTAACTGGCCCCTGTATAGTAGTTACAAATCCAGATGTACCTCTTGACCTCTAAAGGAGAGAGAGAATTAGGGACAAAACCCCAGAAAGTAATTCAACATATGGTTAAAATTAGGAATGGAATACATAATTAGCATAATTTGTGCATATTCATGGACATTATAGTCAAAGTCACAGAAACAAACACAAACAGTTAAGTTTTACTCTCTCACGTCATATCGCAATTCGTGGTTGTATTATACCAGCTTAACTTTAATTTCTCTATAAACTGGCTAACTTGTATATACTCCTAACCGTTTTCATATTATGTCTAATTTGATATAATTATTAAACTGTAGATGTTTTTATATTATTTTTGAAGATTGTAAAATTATTGTTCTTAAATATTTTGTAATACTTTGGAGTTTATCTCCCCAAGTGTCCACTGAAAATGGGCTCCTACCCAGTGGGACTTTCCTGGCAATCACTTAAGGAGTGGTTCTGGCCCAGAAATTATAGTTATTGGCCATTTGGACAATTTTTCCATCTCACAACTTTCTGATTTAAAAGCCCGCATTTGCACTTGTTTCCCCCCTTTCCTGTACCTAGTCTAGTCCAGATACAGATTTGCTGTATCCAGGACTGTTTGTAAGCTCCTGAGGCTCCCAAGCCTTTCTGTGTTGGAGGGAAGCCCGCTAGCGTATCAGTGGGAGTGGTAAGCACTAGGTAACCTATCTACTACATAAGGAGTGGTTTCTAGCCCAGAAATTGGAGTTATTGGTCATTTGGGCAATTTTTTCATCTCTCTCAACTTTCTGATTTTAAAGCCCGCATTTGCACTTGTTTCTTTTCATAGGTTCATAGGTTCATACTAGGCTATCTGCCCTAGGGCATTTATAAGCCTAGCCAGAGTGTGTGTGGCTTTCACCACCCCTTAGGATGAGAATACCATACCCATTAGTTTGCTGTGCCTCTGTCCAGCAGTGACACAGAGATGATTCCCAGGGTAAACCTACGATCTCCCATCCACTCGTCAAGATTTCTCTTGTACAGAGTCAGTGAGGGGCTCTGCCTCACATGGACTGGGATTCTGTTCCATAGTGTAGGGAGTCTCTGGGTGATGAATCTGTCCCTCCAGCACGTCCTATTTATATCCGTGTTGAGGTTTAAGTCTCTTGCTCTCGTGTCTCTGGTGGATTTGGATTTTTTGAGGTGGAGCATGTCCATTAATTCCGGGTTGGACATGGCCTTGTATGTCAGGCACAGATCACATCTGAGCAGATGGTATGTGACTGAATAGAGCTGGAGTTTCTTCAGTCGGGCATCGTATGACATATGTTTGAGCCCCTTTATCCTTTTGGTGAGGAACTTTTGGGGTCTTTCCAACTGCTGCAGGTGTCAGGTAAGGTACATTCCGAATGGGGCGTTGTACTCAATCATTGGTCTGATAAGTGAAGAGTACAGGGGTACAATGACCTCTCCTGATCTGGATGTGAATCCCTTCATGATCAGGTGGGCAATGTAGAAGGTCTTCCTAACCACTTTGGCAATGTGAGTGTCAAAAGAGAGGTTACTGTCAACTTGGGTCCCCAGGTCCCTGATAACTTCTTCCGTGTTTAATGGATTACCACCTATGTGGTAATTAGGGGTTACCTTGTTTTTCCCAAAGGGTATGACTATACATTTTTTGGCATTTAGCTTAAGGCCATGGCTCTGGCACCAGTTATCCATTTCTATGAGACCTCTCTGGAGGATGTCTGTGTCTGATGGAGTGTCAATTATGGTGCCCAGTTTGCAGTCATCTCCAAATTTTGTCAGCCACAATCCCCCTATGTTTGCCTGCACTTCAGAAAAATAAATGCTGAACAAGAGGGGGCCCAGGACTGAGCCCTGTGGGACACTGCTCGTGACCAGCTTAGAGTCTGACATGGCACCAGCAACTCTAACCCTGTGTGTTCTGTCCTTGAGCCAGTTTGCAACCCATCTTGTGACATATGGGTTTACATCTAAGCTGGTGAGCTTTTCTATGATGCCCGAGTGGGGTATTGTGTCGAACGCTTTTGCTAGGTCAAGGTAGGCTGTGTGAACTGCCTTACCCTCATCAATGGCCTTAGTGACTGTTTTGAAAAGTCGACCAAGTTCAAGAGGCAGGATCTGCCCTTGACAAAGCCAAATTGGGTAGGATCCAGTGTCTGTAGGTCCCCAATGTCTTTATTTATGAGTTCCATTATGATCCTCTCCATAGCTTTGCAGACAAGGCTCGTCAAGCTTATGGGGCGGTAATTTCCAGGGTCCGTAGAAGCACCGCCTTTGTGGAGTGGGACCACAGTTGCCGTCGCCATTCTTTGGGTACATATCCTGTAGTAAGGCTAAGATTAAACAGCAGCCTTATGTGTGGGTTTAGTTCCTCATTGAGTTCGTAGCACACAGCCGGGGACACCGTCCGGTCCCATTGATGCTGTGTTTTTTTGCTTTAGAGAGAGCAGCTCTCACCTGGGCATCTGAGATGTTTGGGAGGCTAGACTCTGGTGGGATAGATATTTCTCCTTTTGGGGAGGGAGGGAGAAATTTGCACTGAACCTGTCTGCCAGTATGTTGGCAATGTCTGTGGGTTCAGTGATTTTTTTATCATTTTGGACTAATTCTGAGCATATCTGGGAGTTTCCACCCAGGTTTCTAACATAGCTAAAGAAGGCCTTATGATTGTCTTTTGTGTCATTAGCGATTTTTCTCTCAAAGTTGGCCTTGGATGATTTTATGAGTGATCGTAGTTTTGCTAGTATTGATCAGAGATGCCTTCCCTTTTAGGGATTTTGCTCTGTCATGTAGTAGCTTTCTCCTCTTGTTGTAAAGTTTGTTTATGGCTGGGGTCCATCAGACCGGGCGCCTGCCTTTGGTGGAAAGGGTCTTGATTTTATTAGGGATTGCTTGATCCATACATTCCTGGAGGTGCTCGTAGAAGGCATTTGTAAGGGTTTCAGCAGCGTGGGTTGTGGTTTCCACTGGCTCGGGGGCCTTGAAGGATACCACTCCAGTCTTAAGAAGTGTGAAGTTTGCTTTTGAGAAGTTCTTCACTGTGGTCTTTTGCTGGGGTGGGGCGGGATGTGGATCTCCAATGAGATTAATTTATGGTCTGATCTCACCAATGAGGGATATACTTCGGTGTGGAGCATTTTGTCCCCATGTTTGTGATGATCAGGTCTAGTATATTTTCTCCTCTTGTGGGAATGGTGACTAGTTGTTCCATAGCATTTGAGTTTATGAACTCCAGGAACCTTTGAGCTAGGGTGTTGGGGCTTGAGTAATGTTCCCAGTCTATGTTTGGGTAGTTGAAGTCACCCAATATGATGGTGTTTGGAGAGACATTCATACTCTCCAGTGTCTTCAGGAAGGCTGTGTGGGTTTCCTGAGTTTGAGAAGGTGGTCTGTAGCATGCTACAAACTGTAGGGCAGTTTTACCTATGGTTAATTGCACCTGGATGGTCTCCGATGCTTCATGCGTTGCCACTAACCTGGAGGTGTGGGTATCCTTTATGAATATGGATACTCCCTCCTTTTGTGGTTCGGTCCGGATTTTGGGGCCGGAACGCATGATATGAGGTATAACCTGATAGTGCTGGGGTGCTCTCAGGAGCCTTGAACCAGGTTTCAGTCACAGCACAGACATCGATGTTCTCCATACTGAGGAGGGCTTCGAGGGCGTGCATCTTGAGGTTTAGACTTCTGGCATTGAGCAGTATTACCCTTAGTATTTCTCCATTTTTGTTTTCTAGGGCGGTAGGTTTATCATTTGAGCCTTGCCTAAAAAAGGCACTATGGGGGTGGCAAGAGCCTTTGCCAATATCCGGAAGCCAAGGGGTGACAGGTGCAAGCCGTCCCTTGCGAAGTAGCGTGGCTTGTCAAGCATGTCATCCCAGGCAGACAGACATTGGATCCCCTTAGAATGACACCAGTAATGAAGCCAATTATTAAAGCTGATCATTTTGTCTCTGTACTGTGGCATCATTCTTGGTGAGGGTAGGATACTGCTCAGGGTCAGGGTCATACCGGCCTGGGCTACATAATCTGAGAGCTCCTCTATGTCTCTTTTCATGTAGTCCAGGGAGGTACGTCTCAGGTTGTTCACACCGGCATGGACAATGACTGAGTCATACTTGTACTTGCTGTGGAGTGACCTGAGTGCTTGTGTTATGTGGCGGATTCTAGCGCCTGACAGGCAGCTTACTGTGATCTTTTCCTTGTTCAGTCTGGTGAGTGGGACGTCAGTGTGTCTGACTATGTAGTCACCTATAACAAGTGTGTCTGGCATTGTGTTTGGCCTTAAGGGCTGTGACTGTTTAGCACACTGACTTTGAGAACTATGTGTTGCATGTCTTATGTCTTGAGGTGGCAGTTGCTTGGGTGTCTGCTTTGGAGGCCTCTGTAGTTTTGGTAGATTTTTGATCAGTGCCTCCGAGTATGTCTTTGTGTGTTTATGTGTTTGCTTTGCAGTTGTGATAGTTCTATGTGAAACTGGGTTTGTGGTGTGCGTGGTTTCCTTCTCCTCCTGTCTTGTCTTGCCAGTCCTGAGTTGAGAGAGCTCAGCCTCCAGTTTGGCTATATAGTTGCGTCTCTCACATGTATTTGTGTTTTGTGGGAGAAGGAGTGGGTTGTCTGTGTACATGAGGCAATTGTAACATTGCCTCAAGATGCCCAGATTCACCAGCTGAACAGGAGAGGACGCTAGCAACTGACCCTTGACATGCTAGAAAAAGTGAAAAAGTTTGCTGTGTAACTGAGTCAGAAGGGACCTATAGGGAAATGGGTACTCAAGGGGATTCTAGGCTAATGTAGTACTTTGTTTAGTATATAAGTACTTTACCTATATAAAAATGCTTTAGGAGCAAGTGCTGAGCTTTTGAGATAGAGAATAGACTGTTTAGATTGCAAGTAGAGAAGTTCTAAGGGAAAAATTGAAGAGCAGACTTTACGGAGCCAGAAATAGTTTAACCTTGTTTAACCGGCTGCCCGATGGTGCTGTATGGGCAACTCCGCTACAATCAAATAGCAAAGCTGAAGCGGGCTTTATAGCAGGGGGTTGAAAAGAGCTAGGAATTGACCCAAAATGGCCAACAGACTACAAGTTTCTGGCTGGAACCACTGCTCTAGGGACAAATAGGCTGCTCAGTGCTCCCCACTCCCACTGGTGAACAAAGAAGCTTTCCTTTATCCAAATAAGGATATGGAATAGCACAGGAACCAAGCCAAAGCCCAGAGATCAGCAAACTCTGAAGACTGGACTATTCTAGTTCAGTAAGGCGGGAAAACAAGTTTTTTTTTTTTTTTTTTTTTGGCAGAAAACAGAGGAAAAACAGACAGTAAATGCTATAAATGCTTTTAAACGGCTAGCGCACTTGAGTGTGTTAGCCTACAGGTAAAATTAAGCAACAAATAACTTTTTAAAAGTGCAAAACAGTTAATCAACACAAAAACAGTTTAAATAGAATGCAGAGCTGTATAAACAGGCGAAAATGCAGTCGCTAAGCAGTAAGTAATCAAAAAGCCAGAAAAAAATACTTAAATCAGGAAAAAGTCACTCTTTTGCTCTCTGCTGCTTGTAGAACTCTGCAGGACACCACGAGGAGCTGTGCTGAGTTGAATACAAGCGAAAAAGCGCGCTAAAGCGGGCTTTATTACAGGGGGCTGAAAAGAGCTAGGAATTGACCCAAAATGGCCACTAGACTACAAGTTTCTGGCTGGAACCACTCCTCTAGGGACAAATAGGCCGCTCAGTGCTCCCCACTCCCACTGGTGAACAAAGACGCTTCCTTTTATCCAAATAAGGATATGGAATAGCACAGGAACCAAGACAAAGCCAAGAGATCAGCAAACTCTGAAGACTGGACTATTCTAGTTCAGTAAGGCGGGAAAACAAGATTTTTTTTTTGTTTGTTTTTTCTTTTTTGCAGAAAACAGAGGAAAAACAGACAGTAAATGCTATAAATGCTTTTAAACGGCTAGCGCACTTGAGTGTGTTAGCCTACAGGTAAAATTAAGCAACAAATAACTTTTTAAAAGTGCAAAACAGTTAATCAACACAAAAACAGTTTAAATAGAATGCAGAGCTGTATAAACAGGCGAAAATGCAGTCGCTAAGCAGTAAATAATCAAAAAGCCAGAAAAAATACTTAAATCAGGAAAAAGTCACTCTTTTGCTCTCTGCTGCTTGTAGAACTCTGCAGGACACCATGAGGAGCGGTGCTGAGTTGAATGTAACTAGTCTAGTTCAGATACAGATTCTTAGTTTTAGCACTTGAATTTTCTTATTTGTGCTTAGCACTTGTTCAGAACTTGTTGCAAGCACTAAATAAGCTACAAATTACTACAGCACTCAACCTTCCTCATTACCTAGAGGAAAACAGCTTTTGTACTTGCTTTCCTCACTTGTCTAGAGGAAAATAGTTTTTTTATTCAGGCATGTCCAAGGGTCAGCTCCCAGTGTTCTCTCCTGTCTATCTGATGAATCTGAGCACCTTGGGGCAATGTAGCAATTGCCTCATGTACACAGACAACCCTCTCCTCCTACCACCCAACACTACAACCTATGACAGATGCACTTATCTAGCCAAACTGGAGGTAAAGCACTCTCCAACCAAGACTAAACTTGACAGTCAAGAAGGTAAACACTTGCACCACACCACACTCATCACATAGTCCCACTAAACCTACACCACCAATATCCACACATAGAAAGATAAAAACATTCGCAGAGGCTCTCAATAATAATCTACTCAAGCAACAGAGACCTCCAAAGCAGAAACGCAAGCAACCTCCACCCTCCCAACACCACCCAAATGACACATAGCCCACAGACTCAGTGTGCCACTCAACCACAGCCCATAAGGCAAAACAACGTACCCAACACACTAGTCATAGGTGACTCTATAGTCAGGCACACTGATGTCCCACTCACCAGGCTAAACAAGGAGAAGCCTTCTGTCAGCTGCCTGTTGGGTGCCAGGATCCGCCACAAAACTCACGCACTCAGGTCACTCCACAACAATACAAATATGACTCTGTCATTGTCCATGTTGGTGTGAATGACCTGAGATGTACCTCCTTGGACTACATGAAAAAAGACATGGAAGAGCTCTCCGATCTTGAAGCCCAGGCAGGTATGACCCTAGCCCTGAGTAGCATCCTGCCATTGGCCAGAATGATACCGCAGTACAAGGACAAAATGATTGACTTCAACAATTGGCTAAGTGCCTTGTGTCATTCTAAGGGGATCCAGTATCTGTCTGTATGGGACGACATGGTCGACAGACCATGATGCTTTGCCAGAGATGGCCTGCACCTGTCACCCCTGGGATTCCGGATACTGGCTAAGGCTCTTGCCACCCCTATAGTGCCTTTTTTAGGCAAGGTTCAAATGACAAATTCACCACTGTAACAGGAACAGGCAAACAAAAACCGAGGGTAATGCTACTCAATGCTAGAAGTCTAAATCTCAAAATGCACTCCCTCGAGGCACTCCTTAAAATGGAGAACCATGATATCTGTGCAGTGACTGGGACCTGGTTCAAAGTTCCAGAGAGCGCCCCTGCATTACCAGGTTATAACTCATACCACACTTTTCGGCCATTTAACCTGGACCAGAACACCAAAGGCTGTGGTGTGTCCATATTCATTAAGGATATCTACACCTCCAGGCTAGTTGCTCAGCAAAATGCATCCGAGGTTATCCAAGTGCAACTAACTCTGGGCAAAACTGCAATCCAAATTGTAGCTTGCTACACATCCCCCACCATGCCTCAGGATTCCCACTCCTCTTTTCTTGATATACTGGAAAATATTATGGTTCAACCAAACACCCTAATAATGGGCTATTTCAACTACTCCACCATTAACTGGGAAAACTACTCATGTGCCAACTCCTTCGCTCAATGCTTTCTGGAATTCATAAATTCCAGTGCCCTGGATCAGCTTATCCACACCCCCACCAGGGGCAACAATATTCGAGACCTAGTCATTACCAACATGAGTGACCGGTGTTCCACACCTGAAGTCAACTCCTCGTTGGTGAGATAATCACCCTAGATATCCACATCCCGCCCCCACCCCCCATTAAGGAAACCATGGTAAAAAATTTCTCCAAAGCCAACTTCATGCTTCTTAAGACAGATGTGCTGAACTTCATGACACCCATGCAGATGGACAATACAGTTACGACTGCTAAATCCTACACAAATGCACTCTATAACCACTTACACGAGTGCATGGATTGTGCAATCCCAAACAGAACCAAGACGCTATCCTCCAAAAAAAGGAAGCCAATCTCGTGGTCCCCTGCCATAAACAAGCTCTACAACAGAAGGAAGAAACTGTTGCAAAAGAGTGTAAAATCCCATGAGTGGAGGAGCTCCCTGGTCAGCCTCAGTAAGAAGCTGAGATCCCCTAGAAGATCCTCCAAATCTAGCTACGAAAACAAAATTGCCACTGATTCTAGGGACAACCACAAAGCATTCTATAGCTACGTCAAGAATCCCAATGGCAACACCCAGATCTGCTCTGAATCACAGCACAACGGCACAAAAATTACAGAACCAACTGATATTGCCAACATCCTGGCAGATAGGTTCAGTGCTAAATTTACCCCCCTCTCACCTCCCTAAAGGGCCCATATCTATACAAGAAGAATGCAGAGTCCCTGTAATCACAACTACACAGGTAAAAGCTGCACTCTTTAAAGCCAAAAACACAGTATCCGTGGGACCGGACAACATCCCAGGCTGCGTTTTACATGAACTTCAGAACTAACTGGCTCCCCATCTAATCACCATGTTCAATCATAGCCTCATGTCAGGCTTTGTGCCCACTGAATGGCGGACAGCAACAGTTATCCCACTCCACAAAGTGGGAGCCTCCACTGATCCTGGGAACTATTGCCCTATTAGCCTGACAAGCCTGGTCTGTAAGGCCATGGAACATATCATCATGGAACTCATAAGCAAAGACATTGGTAACCTCCAAACTCTGGACCCCACCCAGTTCGGGTTTGTGAAAAGCAGATCATGCCTCCTGAACCTGATTGACTTCTTTGAGGCAGACACCAAAGCCGTAGACGAGGGTAAGGTGGTTCACACAGCCTGTCTTGACCTTGACAAGGATTTTGACACCATCCTCCATTCTGGAATTATAGCTAAACTCACTAAACTAGGTATAAATCCCTACATCACAAGATGGGTTGCCAACTGGCTCACTAACAGAACCCACACTGTAAAAGTTGCAGACTCTAAATCTGACTTCAAACCAGTGACAAGTGGAGTACCACAGGGTTCAGTCCTGGGACCTCTTCTGTTTGGTATCTACTTCTCTGATGTACAGGCTAACACAGAAGGCCTTTGGCTAATGAAGTTCACAGATGACTGCAAACTAGGAGCCATAGTCGAGTCCTCAAATGATGTGGGCATCCTACAGAAGGGCCTCACTGAGACAGATGCCTGGTGTCAGAGCCATGGCCTCAAGGTCAGTGCCAAAAAGTGCATTGTCATCCCCTTTGGTAAAAACTCTGTATCCATGAACTACCACATAGGCGGCAGTCTACTTAACACCAAATATGTGATAAGAGACCTTGGGACCCAGGTGGACAGTAGTGTCTCCTTTGATAATCACATTGCCACAGTTGTCAGGAAATCCTTCTACGTGGCACACCTCATCATAAAAGGGTTCTCATCCAGGAAAAGAGAGGTCATTGTTCCCCTCTACTTGGCACTCATTAGACCCATTATAGAGTACAACGCCCCTTTTGGAATGTACTTCACAAGACATCTGCAACAGCTGGAAAGGCCACAGAAGTACCTCACAAAAGGATTACTGGCCTCAGACAGATCCCCTACACTGATCATCTCAAAAAACTCCACATTTAATCCGTAGCATATCACCTACTCTGAGGTGATCTCTGCCTAACATATAAAGCAATGTCAAACCCAGAGCTGTTGGGCATGCTACACCTAAAGAAATCCCAGTCCCTCTGAGCTACACGCTCTAGGGACCCAAACCTTGTCACGACAATAAACAGGACATTCTGGAGGGATAGATTCCTGTCCCAGAGACTTCTCATACTCTGGAACAAGCTACCCATCTATGTCAGCAAAGTTCTTCATTAGCACTCTTCAAGAAAAATCTTGATGAGTGGATGGGAAATAGGAAATATGCCCCAGGGATCACTTCTGTGGCTCTGCCCGACAGGGGTACAGGAAAATAACTTTCTTGGGTGGCGTAAGCCAAGGAACCTTGTTGGCTAGGCTTACTTAGGCACTTGGGCCGATAGCCTAGTAAAGATGAAAAAGCGACTTGTAAACCAAAGGATGTCACCAAATACAGCAGGTTCCCAAAAGGATATTTTATTGAGTGCTTTTGTCTCGCTTATATCAAAAGACTTCATCAGAATGAAATAAAATGTTAAAATCACACAATATAAAACACCAAAAGTAATCACATGGTATAAATGCACCAATAGCACTATAAAATTAATTAAACAATTAGTCAAATGCAAGCAGCAACTTTAAATAGGTACTTAATTTAAGGAGTGGAATACTAAATGTAATAAGAACGTAGCCTAAGAAGGCTACTTATACTAAAGATGTCATTTAATCCAGGAGATACATGTGCATTTAACCTAATTTGCCAAAGAAGCTCTTGAAATTCAACCATGTCAGCCCAAGGCCCTCCCCTGGGATCTTTCCTAACCCCTTCAATAGCAAAAAAATTAAACTGATGACTGGGTTAACATTCAATATGTCTGTACAAGGCATTGTTTATGTTCATATTACGTATGTCATCTAACATGATTGCAAATTCTTTCTCTTAACTTGCGGACAGTTTTCCCAACATAGAAACTTCTGCATTGTGAACAGATAGCCACATAAACAATCCCACATGAGTTACATAAGTGTTACTGTCTAAAACAGAAAGCAAAATCACATTGTACACTATTATAAAATGTTCTATATAATTTTTAAATATAAAAAATGCTTACTGTCAAAAAGTATAAACAAACTGAATCAACACCAAATCATGTTGCAGGTTCTCTGCCTATGTGGAGCAGACTAGGGCAATTCAGGTTTATGAATAGCATCAGAGGCAGGTTTGTGTACCATGCACAGTGCCAAAACCCTTTTAAGGAGTGTGTATATGAATACAGTGGACACATGAGCACTTTATGAATAACTGTCAGAAAGGCAGCTTAAACAATGAATCACTAATAAAGATGGCTAATCCCCATTCGAATGAACAAACACAGACACACACACACACACACACACACACATGCATGTACATGTACAAATGACCACCCACCATTCACAGTTCTGAGGTACAAATATGCATGTAAATATTTCTCCTGCTGTACAACATTAACAACATTACAGATATTAAAGACAATCCAGTAATTTGGTTATAGTCATATATTATGTAGTTGGGAAGGTTCTAAATAGTGTTTCAAAACATAGACATTCTGAATTATGTTACTGTGGTGATGCAGAGTCAATTTCTACCATTTATGGATTTTCATTTCTACATTTCAAAACACAACACTGAATGAACTACCTATTAACCATACTTCACCTGTGTAACATAATACAAAACCTATTACAGGGGTCAGACAGAGCCATTGAATTTGTTGCTATTGTTTGTGACTCAGTAAGCAGTTGGTGTTCATCATATGGATAACTGCTGCAGGAGCCTTAACGATATAGGTTGCACCCTGCTAATGATATGACAGCCGCCCAGCTTCCAAAGCTTCAAGGCACCTTCCATGCACCCAGACCAAACAAGGTCAGATTTGGGTGCCAAGCCCTTCAGAGCATTCCTGCTGCTAAAGAAAACTCCTCTTGCAGGCTTTCAAAGATCTTCAGTTGGCTAACACTGTTCCAGTGTTGGGCAGATAAGTTCCCTTTGGGGGAAAAACTTCCACTTTTACTTTTTTTTACTTTTTAATACAGAAATTGTACTTTTTCTGTATAACTTTCATTTTAAAGCTAGGAGAAAGTGTTTTTTAGCGACTGTCATGTGACTTGCAATTACTTAGAGAGCAACACTTTTTTGCTTTTATGTTAAAAAGTTAAAACTAATTTTAAAACTATTTTTACTGATGAAAATGTGTTATTATTTTACTTTTGGAGGATGGGTAAGTGGTTAAAGTGCTTTCTACTGTTTTTTTTTATGAGGGAAAAGTTTACTTTTTTACTACTTACTTGTTTTACCAACTACTGCTGCCAGGCTTTCAAAGGAATCAGGCATCTTTTTTGGCTTTACCATGGAAAAAATACCATTTCCTCAATTCTTCCTTCTGTGTCAGCTGTAGGTAAATCCTGTGATAGCCACACCTAGTCATAGTTTATTGCTAAAATATTCTGGTGAGTTAAAGGCATCCTTCAACAAACATTCTTTAAGCCTCAATTTTTATTATCTATATTTACTCAGTGGTACTTCACTGTGGTGACCTGCTTGCTGTCCAATAAGCAGCTGGCTTTTCCTTACTATTTATGGCTGACTCACACACTGATGCCCAAAAGAAGCTACAAGATAGTTTCAGAAATCCTGTAAAGTGCATTTTCCATTTTGCTGAAACTATTATAACTCCACAAACTCTCCCATCATGACCATCCATACTTGGACTGAAGCATAAAAAGAATATACAGGATCATTAGCTGCCTAGAAGTAATCTTGGACGAGCTGTTAACCACAGAGGCATCAGATACTTCCATTGTTTAAAAGGGTCTATATTATGTTAATGAAAAGCCGTTCCATCAAACTGCTTTTCACTGACCCTTAATAAGCGAAGTCCCATTACAGTGAACTGCCAAATCAGTGATTTCTTTCCTTGGGAAAGAAATGTCTTGGCCACCGTTGTGAGTTTGCCCTTCTCCCCACTGTAGTGTGATCTCGGAGTTGGTATATTTTGTTAGGGGGCAGCCCCCCACACTGGAGGGTGTGGGGGGCAAGGCCCCCCACTTTGTAATGTTTAAAGTGATGTGTAGTTTGTGGTAGGGCTAGCAATTTCTTTCCCAGGGAAATAAATCACTGATTTGGATGTTTGCTGTAGTGGGACTTAGCGTTTTAGGGGTCGATGAAAAGCCGTTCATTGGAACAGCTTTTCAATAAGATAATATAGACCCATTTACAATGCACTCAAATATTTGTGAGGTGTCCACCTAGTCAGAGCTAGGACCTACCGCCTCATTATTGTCTTAACTATTTTAGGGTGATATTATTATTTTCTTAACTATTTTAGGGTGATATACATTGATCTCTATATTAAAAACACAGATAAGCTGGAATAAGTTTAAAATAAATATACTTGATTGTAAGTTAATTGATTTGCAGGATACATCACTGCAGCATATTAATGAATCACAACAAGCTATCATTCATGTGTAAACTGAACTCCCCGCTACTTATTTTCCCTTTTTAGCTGCTACTGTCCCCAATCTGCCCATCCCTAGTATTCCAGTTTCTGGACTGGCATTTACTACAAAGAAATAATACAGAATGAGTAGACTTTATTCTACCTAAGGAAGACTTGCCATGACTGGTGTATTGTGGACCAGCTATCACCACCTAACTTCATGGCATATTTAAATAATTACACTAGAATAAGAAATGTACTTCCCCTGATGTGACGACTCTCCAACACACCGATGATCTCTACTACCAATGAGATTTGCACTAACTCATAGAAAAGAGATAACTGTATTTTAACCACATTGGAATGATCTCAGAGGTAGTGCAGTCAGAGATGAGTGCAAGGGGGCCTTGGTTGGTGTAACACACTCTGCAAAATCACTTTAATATCAACTAATTTCACTGACCATTCTGTAGCAGTGGGATAGAGTATGTGATATGTTCAGCTTAGGAAGGTTCTCTCTTCAATATATCTGAGTAGACCCAACAAAGTTCTGTCTCATCAGTTCTTCAAAGCAGACCCAATAAAACAAATGAGAAGCCACAGTATTTGGTGATGCCACATTATGTAATCATGCCAACAATGAATGGACTAAGCTACCAGGTGACATTTGCTCTTACAACAATGCTGATTCAAAAATAAATTATAATCATATTTTATCTAAGAATGAACCTGTATATTTAAAAAGGTATCACTTAATTTATACCATCTTTCTGTAGTTTGCAGCCGGTATCTTTAATTACAGTGTCTCTTCATTAGCCTCTAGGCATTTAGAAATGTAAAACTGTGTATTTAGGAAGTTATCTTTTATGTTTATCACTAATAGAAATCCAAAAACAGAAAAAGTTGGACCTTGACACCATTTTTGTGAATGGTATTTGTGTACGAGCATGTGTGTGTGTGTGTGTGTGTGTGTGTGTGTGTGTGTGTGTGTGTGTGTGTGTGTGTGTGTGTGTGTGTGTGTGTGTGGGTGTGTGTGTGTGTGTGTGTGTGTGTGTGTGTGTGTGTGTGTGTGTGTGTGTGTGTGAGTGCTCATGCATGTACCAAACTGTATAGTCTGGCTTTCTGTGGGTATACACATTACTCATTGGAAATCCTATATTGCTCACAGGGAAGAGGTACCCTTACTGTGAAGGTAGATGAGATGCTATGCTGTACCTTCTGTATGTGTACTGAACCCTGTGTGTTACCCCTCCTGCCCATATCCTTGTCCTGTATTTGAACTTTGGTACCCAGGAAAAGTGCTCCAATACCGACAAACTAGATTACAAAAACCACAGCACAAGGAACCGAAATGGATAAATAAACTTTAATCACTTAGGTAAAAACAATAACATCAAACATAAGTGTTTTCATCCATTAACTATGAACTTCCTCATTTGGTTTCTTGTGCTGTGATTTTTGTAATCAACTTTGGTACTCTTACAGGAACAGTCAGTCATGCCTACTGATGAACCCCTTCATTCCCTAGATCCATACTAAATACTTCTGTCTTGAATCCCAGATTCTAGGGGTGCCTATTGTAATTAGAGATTTGTAACTGTGAATCCTATAAATACAGAAGAATAGTAAAGTTTGACAATCACTGTTCTCCTTTAAAGTTGTTTTTTGAAGGGGTGCAAGCCCCCCAGTGTGAGAGGTTGCCCACCCCACAATCTACTAACTCTGTGATCATCATAGCTCAGATAAAAGGAAATATTTCAAGGCTCTGAGATCTCAGACTAATTATATGTAACTCACCATTGTCACACATTCATTCTAACTCTTCTGGAACTCGCACTAAAAAGTCTTGTCACTATAAATGGTTACCCAGATTCTTATCAATAATATTCTGTTGTGGTATATTCTCATACAACTGTGAACACTAATGTTATTGTGCCCCTGCTAAGCACTTCCCATGCCATGTCCTTTCTTGCAGTTCACATTCTACATTTTCCTGTGTCTGTCAGTATCTTCCCTTTTACACATCAGTGCACATTTTGCCTTGCAGATGCTCTTGAAGAGTCAGTATATGCCAACTGTAAAGTAATGCATTAATGAATCACATTATCATGCTTTGGTGTTAACATATTTATCAAGTGCATATATCAAACTATGCCCAAGTACTGTACTGCTAACATTCACCATACTCTGCACATGGTTAAATGTGTGGATGGGATGCAGTAACATCACCACTACAAACAACACTGCAGGTCACACAATATTCACAAATGTTGGTTACTGCTGTGTTATGTCTGTGTGCTTCAGAAGTACTTAAATTACATTTCAGTAATGGTTCACAAAAAATTTGTGTTGTGAGAGTAAATGTCAAAATGAGTTTCACTATGACACACTGTGCCTGCATTTGAATATTCTGTATACAATTTTTTTCTAAGATCCAGGGTATTTTAACTCGCATAATCCTTTAGTCCTATAAAATGGTTTCTACATGTTAAGACATAACTACCTCCTACTTTTGTGTCTTAATCAAATAAGAATTTTAACAAGGAGGGTGAGCATTAGATGCATCAAGTTCATGCAAAACTCCAGTGTCACAATATACTATCATCCTACAGAGAAGGAAAGTCTACATCCATTCTGTATGAACTATCTACAAATTTATATGAACTACACGTGCAATCTACTAGGGAGTGGCATGAAATCAGTTTAATTTATGAGCTGTGCATTTCCCTTTAAACTGAGCTTTTCTTATTGTTTCCTTTCCATTCTGCACTGAACATCTCCATTTTATGTGTGTGTGTGTGTGTGTGTGTGTGTGTGTGTGTGTGTGTGTGTGTGTGTGTGTGTGTGTGTGTTCACATACATGCAGATGAGAGATAATCTGATAACTTTATTCATATTCAAAATTAATTCTGAAATGGGCATTCCAGTTCACGTGGGGATATTACTACAAAAACTGCAAATATAATTATTTTTAAGTAAAACTTTTATGAAAATGAGTATTGTTTCTAGTGGTATGAAAATCTTAGTAATGGGATGTAATAGGTAGGCAGTTGTTTATCATGTTCTTCTTAGTTATTTTTTGTTCTTCCCAATACGCCCTCAGTATAGTTTTCATAAAAAGTACCATTATATCATGCAATATACTTAGCACTAAACTGAAACGTGCATCTAATTTTAACCTGAGCTCATAGCTCATGACTCCATACTTTGAATTAGTTCAGGCTTTGAAACAGTCAACTATCTCCCACTGATATCACAATAGGTTGTACCAGTGTGTTACAATAAAGTATAGTGTAGTGGTTACAGTTTTTCAGTGCATGTAAGCTCAGTGTTCACCCGTGCTTCATGACACCATTAGTAATGTGTTAAACAACAATATATTTCATGCCAACATAATTCTTACTTCTGCATGTGTAACACAGCATAAGAAGCAAATGAAGACTGCTTCCCATATCCAAGAGAGATGACTATATAAATGCTTGTGTTGTTTTCTTCGCCTCAGTCATTTAAAAGGATTATAGATGTCAGTTTAAAAAAAATGCAAAATAAAAATAAGAATCATTTATTATATATTCACCTTTTATTTCCCTCTGGACCTACAACTTTTTGATTACTTTATTTAGGACAAGTATTTTTTACACATAACAGTAATAAAAGTATAGACAGTTAAACTTATACACTGCTATTGGTAAATATCCAGATGACTCTAAATTTGATCTGGTCACTCTCCTCATATGTACTACATTTCTCAGCAAACAACCTATTCCAGGTGAAAGTTCATGGTTCACCATGGAAAGAAGCACCCTCAGCAGATACTACAAGTTAAAACACATAAAACAAATAAGAAACATTTTTATTGAATATTGACCAACATTTGTGATAATGCTGACATAATTTCATTGGAAACCAAAATACTGAACTAATAAAGTTATTTCATATGTAATGTGTACAGCTCAAGTAACATCAATTATTATGAAGATATTTCACTGCTACTACATGTAAAGCTGATTGGACAGATGCATTTATTTTCAAGACTATCTAGAAAGTGTAAAGATGCTGATTTACTCTCTTGGTGTTGTATAGCATAGTACCCATACACATATCTATTCCTAATGATTGTGGTACCCTCACTTTTTACTGTCAAGAAATCTCCAAGTAACATTCTGTGTTATTGTGACATACCTCATATATCCCCATCATACCTGTGTTATTGTGATATACCTTGTATATCCACGTCATACCTGTGTTATTGTGATATACCTCATATAACCCCATCATACCTGTGTTATTGTGATATAACTCATATACCCCCATCATACATACATTATTGTGATATACCTTGTGAAGGAAATGAAAACACTGTCATCTGTGTTAGCATGTCTGGCAGGAGATTTGTGCATATTCTTAGATTAACTTGTATTGTATACCAGCATGTCTAATTCTGAAAATGTAAATAAGTTTTTAAAATATTGAGTATTTCCTTGTTTATACACAATCTTTAAAGAATCTGTCAGTGTTTTGATACATTTTTAATTGCACATATTTGTGAGGGAGATTCTAAAGTACAAACTGTCTGTGGAGAATCAGCTGATCAGCAGGTGATGTCATTAGAATGTTGCCAGTGGCTATGTGATTATTTGAACAGATGATTTACAGGAAAAATAACTTTTTCAAACAGCTGATTGTTAGTTTTAAAATAAGACAGTTGAGACTGTTAACCTGGACTATAAAAGAGACTGCTAGTTATTTAGATAGAGTTTTTTCTAAAATTATGGACTTCTATCCTACAGTTTAATTTTACATTTCTGGTAACTGAATTCTGGTGTTTATTGAAAAATTGTTGATTTACATTTTTTAATAATCATTTTTCTTGTTATTAAACGTTTTTCATTACTTTACATTGCGGCTGGACAATCAGTGTATTCTTTAGAGATTAGAGTGTGTTTATACCTGTTTGATACTCCCCAGGACACCTCAAATGCCTGGCTGCTTCTGGTCATAGCTATCATTTATTTTGATATTTAATTTTTAATAATTGATCACGCTTTGAAGGACCTGTAGAGCTGTCCGACTCTGATGGCAGCATTTACAATTTGTATTGGGGAGGGGACACAGCTGGAAATCTGTGTCAGGCTTCCCATAAGTGTTTGCGTGTGTGTGAGATTTGAATTTATTTTTTCAATGTGAATGAGTCAGAGGTCTTAAACTGGAACACATTGTTCTGAAGTGTATAATAAGGGAGTACATTTATGGTGGGCAGAGGTATATAGTCCAGTCCCAGGAAATAGAGCATGTTTCTGTTGTGCTCTTAAGGGAAATTGTGGAATTTTACTCTTGTGTGTTCTGTGCCCTGGTTTTTTCTGTGACACTCCCACACTAGAGTCAGTAGTGAGGACTGAGGATCCTTAATTAGTGACCCAGGTTTTAAGCAGGGGGCATCACATGTTGGTGACAGTCCGGTGGGATATTAACCGGATGTCACATAACTGGTGGCAGTCCAGTGCAATATTTACCAGATGTCATATACTTCATATACCCCCATCATACCCGTGTTATTGTGATATACCTCATATACCCCATCATAATTGTGAAATTGTGATATACGTCATATATCCCATCATACGTGTGTTATTGTGATACACCTCATATACCCCATCATACCTGAGTTATTGTGATATACCTCATATGTCCCATCATACCTGTGTTATTGTGATATACCTAATATACCCCATCATACCTATGTTATTGTGATATACCTCTTATACCCCCATCAAACCTGTGTTATTGTGATATACCTCATGTACCCCATCATACCTGTCATTCTCCAAATATGTTCCTTGATACTTTTTTTTTCTGGCTGGGTGGGCTGTTTGATACATAGTAACCAATAAGATTTCTTAGGAGTGAATAGTCAAAGATGTACAAACTGGGTCAAATTTTTTTGCCAGGTGCTGACCAACTTAATTGAAATCACAAGACATCTTCTAAGCTATAGATCCTAGAGATTGGAAACATTCTGATAAACTTTAAAATGTAATGAAATTTACCAAAGTATCTCACAGATCTACAATTCAGAGACCTGTTACTCCTTTGAATTTTTGTTTGTGCCTTTCAACAGTTGTACTCATGAGAGTACCTCTCAACCTCTTAGCTTGTGAAATCTGGACAAAGCCTAAAAAATGCAGGGGGGGGGTGCAAAGGCACCAAAATAAGGACATATTTTAAATATTGCTCTTATAAACTTAGAAAGTTGTCAGAATAATAGGTTTTCTGTTAGCATGCATTTTCTGAAGGTTATAAAGTCTAAATTCAAATGTTTATTACTATTTAGTAAATTCAATCCCCAGTTAGTTGCCAGACAACCACATTTTTTATAACAAACAGACCAAAAATATAAGGCAAAAATCTGTACATTCTGTGAAAATCTGGACACTTGAGAGCTATGCTAATGAGGTGTGAAATGCCCCTCTGCTCAGACAGCAAAGAAGTCTTAAGTGTGTAAAAAACAATCACCTAACTAAACAGCTAATGCTACAGCAAAAATAATAGTACATACTTAACTGGTACCCCCTCTTTTCTGTCTCTCCCATTGATAGTGTTTAAATAAAGGCTCACTGTACACTAAGACAGGACTACTGGAATCAAATGCAGATCTTCTTGGTGTAAGAAACTCAGAACTTCAAAATTATGTGGTTTACTGATGATCTTGAGTATTTTGCAGACTGCATTTGTGAGACTGGGAAATGTGTTCCTGAGGGCCCCATTACTTAGAATGTTCAACAGCACAACGTATTAACTCTGTTAGTTTTGTCTCTGTTGTGTGCCATCTGTGATGTATGTCAGGAAAGGAATCATTTTTTACTCCAATTAAGTTTGCAAAATGTTTCCATTCTGGGGAATCATTTAATGAAAAACACTTCCTGAATATAGGACGATTTTGAAACAAATAAATAATTGTGCAAAATCCGTTACTGGAAGGAGAACAGAGTTAGGAATAAATCATTCTGACAGGCTATCTCAAACATGTTTGTGTAGTTTGTAAAAATTATATCTAATTCATTCAAATGGAAGAACTTTGCATCGCAATCTGCAGAATACTTTTCTTGTTTCACTAAGCTCTGCTTGTGTCGTCTCTGTTGTGTACATCTGTGATGTGTGTGTTAATGAAGGAATCATTTTCACTCCAATCAAGATTACAAAATGTTTCCATTCTGGGGAATCATTTAATGACAAACATTTCCTGAATATGTGAAGACTTTGAAAGTAATTAATTGTGTTAAACTCTTTACTGGAAGAAAAAAGTTAGGAATAAGTTATATTGACAGGCTAGTTCAAACATGTTTGAGTATTTTGTAAAACGGATACCTGACTCATTCAACACAGAACACTTTGAAGTGCAATCTGCAGAATATTTCTTTCACCAAACTTTCACAGACTAGCACTACTTAAACAATCATCAATGCTAGTGTTGCTCAATGACCTTATTCAAAGAGCAAGAAACTTATGTACATACATACCTCTCAACTGCCCAGATTTTTGCAGAATGTGCAGATTTTGCCTCTTATCTTTTGTCTCATAAAATCTGTGGTTTTCTGGCAAATCATAGAAATTTGAAGTCACTAAATAATGACAGTCATTTGAGTTTCTGACTTCATGTCCTTCAGAAAATATAATGAAAAATCTGTCATTCTGGCAACTTTTTAAGTTTATAGGAGCAATACTTCAAATCTGTCCAAATATTTTTTGGGGCCTTTGTCAACCCATTATTTCTGGCATTGTCTAGATTTCTTGCGTTGAGAGGTTGAGAGGTAAGGTGTATAATAAGTAATTGCATGTTCCCATTGAAAAACTGACACAGCTGTGATTTTTGGTAGTATGCTTCATTCTTATGTCATACAATAAAACTAATTATACGGTCAAAACTCAGCATTAATATCACATTAATATCACACATCAGATATGAGAAATTTAGAATGGAAAGTAATAATAATAATAATAATAAGTACAAAACACAATCCAAAAACTATAGCAAATCAACAGCTAGATAAATGGATGCGGTTTCCCTGCATGCTCTGCACAAGGTGGATCCCATCTGGCATGTTCTACTACCATTCTTGAAGTCAAGGAACAAAATTACAATGATGTGAATGTCAGTACATGATCTGTGTGCTACTTTGTGAAATATACTACATTCTGAGTATGCTCAGTATTCTATACATTTGTATAATGCACTCAGAGTTATCAAAAGCTGATTACTAGCTGATTGTTTATATGTAAGGTTGAGCTCCATGGCAGGCTGCCTGCTCAGCAAGTACATAACACCCTTAGTATATAAGAAATATTCCCAGCATGCACTGTATAGCATCCTGTGCTCACAGAATTTCTGTTGTGCAATGTTCATGGGATTCAAAACCTCACGGATACAGATATACATTTCTCTATTTGCGTTATGTGTTGGTGGTAAAAAGTAAGATGAAAGATGAATTTATTTGGACATCCATGCAGTGAATGATGTAACAATAGGGGGTGCACACACATATAACAGGATGTGCATGCCACATAACAGTGAAAGAGTGTGTGAGACAAACAAGCATAGGGAATGGGTGTGATTGCACACTACAGTAAAAACATACAGGCTGCAATGCTATACACCACTGAGCAAATGAAGACATGCAGTGCATTTAAAATTGGGGTCTATTGTGGGGTACACAGCATGGCAGCATGTGTGCACAGATATTAAATGTGGATATGATATATTGTGAGTCATGTTGCACACTAACACAGACATGTAAGCATGCTTACACACACTGTCCAGTATGTGTATCAGGTTCTACACTACTGCACAATCCCTGGTGTACAGGGATAGGCTGTTATCTCATCAGATCCATTATTGAATACAATGCCCCTTTGGCATGTATTTGTCTAAACATATCACTTAACTTGAGAGACCTCAGAGATTGCTAACTGAAAAGATCGTTTGCCTCAAAAATCTCATTTACAAGGGCAGACCAGATGCCCTCTCTCTCGCTGTGCCCCGTTTCTTATAGACTCATCCAGGGGATATCTGCATCTAGCCTTTCAAACCATGAAAGATCCAACCCTCTTTGCCCTTTTATTCTTTCACAAAACAAATGGTTCTTCAAATACCAAGATGAAAGAGTGAAACTTTCATCAAAAGATAAACAAGACACATTGATATGTTAGATTAATATCTCAACATATCCACCACTTCTGGAACAAAACTCCATTACATGACGAGCAAAGTAGTACCCTTTTAACCTTCAATGTAAACCAAAATAATTGGCTGTGCAACTTCAAATTCTAAATTCAACCCTGGTCTGTCCTGTATTACCTTCCTTGAGGCTGGAGGGAGCTTTGGAACATGAGTTATTGGCTAGGCCAGTTATGGCCTGCAGACTGATTACCTGGGACCTACTCATGAACCTATTAAAGTAAGACTCTGTACACAGATTAATATGCATTCAGACACACTATTCATCATCTGCATTTCTTAATGAACTTGTTCTCCAAGAGTGATGTCACTGCCAAACTATGTATCAGTGCCTTACTGGCTTGTCTGCTGGAAGAACATCTCTCACTTTCAAACTGAGCAGTTACAGAGCCACTAAGCTCTATTGGGAATCAGCCTGATTATTAAAAAAAGACTATTTTGTCTTACATGGTTACATTTCATGACAGGACATCTCTCTTAAGGTGAATTAGAATACAGATATAGTATCAGGAGCTAGTTAATTGAAAATGTATTATAAGCTGCAAGTAAACAGCCAGTATTATTTCTAAAACATATATCAGCAAATGTTCAAACGGTCTGAATGTTAGGTAAATATGAGTCTTTCATATTCCTGCTCACAGAAGCAACTTCACTGTAATCTTTTTCAGATAATACATAATTGTTTAATGATGATTGTATGAGGAGAACATCACACCAAACCACTGTGGCAGGCTAACAAAAGGCATCAATGGATATTTGTCCAAGTGGAGTCAATATATTAATTTTCTAAGATTCAAAGACAATATTCTTATGGCTGATATCAGGAGTATTATCCACCTGAGCATGAATATGAACAAATTGTATCAACTCAGGCAAAACATGAACGGCCAGTCCCTGTATGTTGAAAATGGTAATAATCTTGACAGTCTAAACAAGGAAGGTGTAAGGTACCTACATGAATCAGAAAAGTTTCAGTGTTAGGAAGCAACACATTCAATAAAGATCTATACCCATTTCAGAGGTGTTTGTTATGTGATTAAAAAGATCAGGGTTGCTGTATAAATATTACATTCAGGGTAAACCCCAGTAGGATCCATATTACATGGAAGATCAAATTAATTTTGCTTCACCTTAATCAATGTGTTTTTGGTTTGTATTTTATCAGCATTATCTCCACTTGAGAAACTCCTGTTATCTCAACTCACATGCATGCCAGTTGTCATACCCTTTCTAAGTGGGGAACTATGTTTCTGTAACTCCAGTTAGACTAGGCTTAAATTATTTGACTGCATTCCCAAGTTAAGGTCTTCGATTAACAAAGTCCATTCTTCAGATTTATTCATCCAGCTTGCAGCATATGTATGCAAGATAAGTGACTGTAAATGACTTATAGGATCCTTGTCTGACACTCTTTCTCCCACAAAAAAACTTCCCTTTGTGACTGTAGTATTACAAAGATGACATATACCAGTCCCATAAACTGAAAAGCATATCCTTTAAAGAGATGGTTTTGCTAAAAATGTGTACCAGGTATCAAAGAACTGAAATCTACTAAATAACAAAGCTTTAACATAAGTTATTGATCTTTCTGACAGCAAAGGTTGATGGAAAATCCTTAATAGGACTACAAGGACGCAAACTTTCATACTGTAACCTAAACAAAGGTGTGAATGAGGTGTAAACATCATACACTACATCCTTCTCATGAGAGAAATCTAGATAATTTATGTCACAGGATAACACAGAGGAGTTGTAAAATATACACGGTAATGTTACAGAGTGCCTCGTTATCCTGCAGAATTGTCCTAACTGCTATCTGCATTTCATTCTATACTCAGTATGACATCATACCATGGGTATGAAGCATGCTTTGGAGCAGCTGTACACTACAATAGAGTGAATGCGTCATATATGGTTTGCTACACCACGTACAGGTAATGGGAGTCATAAACATTGCATGCTAATGAGCCACATTACCTCTGCATGGCATAGCCCCTGATGTTCTTTAAATGTACCCTTCACTACAGCGCCGCCTACATGGTGGCCATTCTACTGCATGCACGACAAGGAAAACTTGGTCCTGCATTCAATATTAAGGCTGTGACAAAATGGATGACATGTTACTATGTTGCATACCTAAGTCACAGTCCATTTAGAAAATTATATTACAGTAATCATTCATGTAGAAAGGGGATGGGTACCAGTAACTCTCAACCATGTATGACATAACACAAAGGAGATTCTTTATAGAGCCCCACCTCTATATCTGCAATCTTATTACATGCATATGGTTTTTCCCCATGAAATGCCAACATTTACACTCCTGATGTAGACAGAGAGCTCCTCATTATGACAGTAAGACCAACTGGCTTTAATGGACAAAGCCATTGCTTTGTAAGTATGCACTGGCATAGCATGGTAATGTATATTTTCGATGTTTAAGTCACAGCAGAGGCATGCTATATTTTGGAACTGGGAGTAGGCCACCATGATTCTTAATTTACTTATGTAGCACTAAGAGTCTTAGCTATCTGATATGGAATTGGACATGGTGTATGAGATAAATGGAGGGTAAATCATTTTAGAATCCTGTCTGTTGTGTACCGTAACATGTTGCCTGCAACTTTGGTGCTCTGATTTTTTTTTCTGACTTGTGTTTAGGCTTTATCTGTGCACCCACCCCCTTTCCCTCCACAGCTCCCAATATCCATGGCATCATCCCCTTGCCTGGAAAATGTGTCATAAAACGAGTTATTTTACTCATCATTAAACTATAACAGAGTAATGGATGTAGGGTGAGGCGAGAGGGGCAACTGCTCTGGGTACAAAGTGTTGGGGGGCTCAGCCAGTCCCAATCTTTCTTTAATGCAATACCTGCATTTAAAAAACAGTTTTTGCATTTGCAATCAAACCTGAGCACTGTAGCTCTCTCTCTGTTGTCTAAATTGTAGCAACTGTTTGCTACAGTTTAAAAGTATTTTTGTTTTACTAAAACCTAAGCTCTGTTGTACTCTGTGTAGGTAGGTTATAAACTGTAGCAACTGATTGCTACAGTTTAAAAAGAAGAAATATTTTTTTAACTAAACCATGAGTGCAGTGGCTGTCTGTGCAGGCAATGTATAAACTGTGAAAACTGTTTGCTACATTTGTAGCAAGTAGTTTGCTACAGTTTAAAAACAAGATTTTTTTTTTAATTAAAATATGAGTGCTGTAGAGCTCTATGCAAGCAGGGTATAAACTGCAGTAACTGTTTGCTACATTTGTGGCAAACACAAAAACCACAAGTATGGTCACGGCTCAAATAAATGGATGCAGGAAAAAAAAACAAATAAACTTATTGCATTCAATGATCCAACTGACAGGGAAGCCAAAAATAAAAGTTGAAATAGCTATTCTTACCAAATCACATTTATATAGTATATGCATTACAACACAACCTATCAGAGCACGTATTATAGAATTAGCAACTAATTAATCAATATAAAATATTAAAGCAACATGAACAAATTTGTTGTTCATAAAATAGCTGTTAAACATCTGAAGAAGTGTTGCTTTGACACCATGAAAGTGCTCACCAAATAAAAGCTTTAGTTTCAACTTTTATTTTTGGCTTCTCTCTCAGTTGGTTGGATCATTGGATGCAATTGTGTTATATAAGTTTATTTGTGGCAAACAGATTGCTATAGTTTAAAAATTATGTTGATGGAGGGTTTGGGCAGGGCACAGAAATGCAACTTCAATGGCTGGGGTGGGGGTGTTATGCATTTGGCCACCTGAGTGGCGTGCATTTTTTTTCTTTCTTTCTTTTTTTTTTTTTTTTTGCTCTTCAGTGAAACAGTGTTGGTGTAACTGTAATAAGCCAATCGCTTACACTGTAAGCTATTCACTTACAATGTATTGATCACTTGAAAAGCTGAGGTGGCGGCAAGCTGGTTCGTAGTACTGGCTTCAGTGAACAAGCTACACTTCTGCTATCACCAAACTTTGTGAATCAACATTTGCTTTCCATGAATCCAGAATCTCCAAGTCATTGCAGCAATTACATCACACTGGTCTTTTATCTTTGCTGCATTAGCAAGATGTGCCAGCATGTCTGGTGACTAAACACATTTCACAGATATTCCTCATTATCTGACATTCAGAAAAACAAAGTTCCATTTTCTTATCATGAGAGCAACACGCTAAAAATAAACATAAGAGGACAGGAAAAAAAGAAAAGAATACACTGTTTCACTTTGCCTGACATTATCGCAATTGTCTTTCTTTCAGCCTGGGATGCAAAAAAAAAAACACTAAATGGATGGTGCTTTTAATGGCATTAGTATAGTATGCCTCCTGTAAATGTTAGCATCCTGCTTAAATAGATTGGATGGTGGTATGTACATACCATGTACTCATAAAAAACAGACCAATGCCAATAAATGTATAACATAATAATGAATGTAAGTTCAAATAGTTGGTTCTGTGGATATTTCTTAGTAGCTGTAGCCAGAATGATTTTTGTAACAGTCATGTTATCCTTGTAGATACTACATCCTATCAAGGGTAGGTTGCAGATATCTAACCATGCATTATGCCAAGGTCTTTCTCATGCATTGTAAAATGTTTCACTGCTTTCATAGTTGCACATCTACTGCAGTGTTCATCTGGTAGTAGGTGAACACACATTCTGTAAACCTGTCACTCACCATAAGCTGAGTATAATGTGAAAAACTCCTGTTGACCATGAGGGACGGTCTGTCTAAATACATATGTGTAATATCCCAAGTTATAAGTTCTACTACTCTTGCAATGCACCACATACCTGACAAATTCCTAGCACAAGATGTGAGATGGACTAATTAGTTCTCTGTGAGAGTAGCTGATACATAAAAGAGAATAACACAACATATTACCCAATGGGAAAGTTGCAATATGCTTTACCACAAATGGATCACATATTATAGGGTTTAGTATGCTGTCAGTCCACAAGGGCATTGCTTACTTTGTTTGATAATGATATGCACATCTGTATAAATGTCATATAGGTAGGCAGAAGTGTCTGTTATGTGTGCCACTAGTAGCAAACTTCCCCAATGAGAAGACAGTCGCATTAGGCTATACTGTGTGCCCCACAATGTCTGACTGTTTGTCAGATGGCACAGACATTGCATCTCATAGTTAATATTATACACACTTACACATCATACTAGTACAGTAAAGTTGAATGTTTGGAGGAGTGCAGCTTTATATCTGTGCATATTTCTGAGTGTCTGGCTGCAGAATATGACTGTTTTGCACATCTTTTGTGCAGTATTGGCATAGCTTTTATATGTATAGCTTTTTGCAGAATGCCCAAATTTTTGACTCATATCTATATTTATCTCTCTCTCTCTCTCTCTCTCTATATATATATATATATATATATATATATTATATATATATATATATATATATATATTTATATATATGTGTGTGTGTGTGTGTGTGTGTGTGGGATCACTGCATAATCTCGAAATGTTGGAAAATCGAATTCCAAAATCTCGAGACTATATAGCTGAAACCCCTAAATACCGAAAGACCAAAAGCTGGAAATTAAAAATCCCGATGTTCAGAGATATTGAAGTAGTGCTTCTGGTGTTGCGATTTGTTGATGGATAGGTGAAAGTTCAGGCAAATATCTATGTGTAAGTGTGCTGGTTAGGGATTTAGTGTGTGTCAGTGTGTGTTGTGACTGTGATGTGTGTGTGTGAGGGACTGCAAAATGTGTGAGTGTGAATTTCCCTTGTGTGTCTGTTTGTGTGGTCTCGGAGTTAGTATATTTAAGTGGGGGGTGTAGCCCCCCACATGAGAGGTGCAGGGGGGCTTGCCGCCCTGCTTATCTGTAGTGTAGGATGATATGTTTGATTGTGGGGGGAAGTTGTGTGTATGTGTATGTGTGTGATGTATGTGTGTTGTATATTTGGGATTTTGAATTTCGCGCTTCTGGTCTTTCAGCATTTAGGGGTTTTGGCAATATAGTCTCGAGATTTTGAAATTTGATATTTCAAAATTTCGAGATTATGTAGTGAACCCGTGTGTGTATATATTTATAAACACACACACATATATGGTCAACTCCCTTATACAATTAATGGTTGTTTGGAAAGTAATCAGGGATTGCTCACATTAAATGATAGCAGACGTGAGTTTCATGAGTTTCAGACTACATATCCATCACAAAATGAAGAGTGATGCATGCACTGATATTCTAGTAACTATCAAGGTTTAAAACAGCACTTGATAACATCTGTCTCTTTTTGTGGTCCTTTGTACTCCAATCATTTCTGGCTTTACGCTTGATTCTTGTGCCACAATGTTGAGAGGTATGCATATGCAGTAGCGGCGTGTAATGGGGGAAGGGCAAGTCATTGTTAGCACCTAGTGCTGTCTCTGCTCTACAAATGGATAGCACATAATTCCATTTTCTAAGATTTGCTAGGTTTTCATACCATAATCAAACTCCTTGCATTTGGCCCTCCCTGTACTGTTTATTGCACACATCAGCCCTGTTACACTTAGGTTTCCTTCCCCTTTACATCCTGTGGCACCTGATCAACCCAGCCGTGCCCTTCATCAGCCCCAGCCACTCTCCCATCCTAACACTTCAATCCCACATTACTTGTATTGTAAGTTGATACTTGTAATACTTACTATACTTATATTACCAAAGTTTACAGCTGATGTTCTACTCCATTTGCATTAAGTCATACAGCTCTTACTTATCAGCCCTTCATCCCATCACCTCTCTTCCATTATTTGATTTTTTTAGTCCTTACCTATCTGTCCTTAAACCCCTTTCAATCTCTTCCAGTCATAAGTCTTTCAGTCCTTATCTATATGTCCTTCTTCCTTCTATCACCTGTCTTCCAGTCTTTGATCTTTTGGTTTATAAACTCATAGTTCCTAACTTCATTTCCTACCATACCTTTCGGTCCTCGCTTTACAGTCTCCACCATTCTTCTCTTTCTTTACAGCCCTGCTCAGGCACACTTCATGATTAGATTTACTCTTTGCGATACGCCTTTTTAATCTCCATTCTCCTTTCCATCCTACACTTTCTCATCTGCCACCTTACACAGCACCACATTTCAAGGTGAGAAGGCTCTTTACCATGAAACAACACAGAAGGCTTAGTGCACTCTGAGACACACACACACACACACACACACACACACACACACACACACACACACACACACACACACACACACACACACAAAAGCAGAAAGATACAGTGCACAGTGTCTCACACATGCATATAAAGTCAGATAAACCTTAATGCATGCATACATACATACACCTCTACATATGTAATACACACACACACACACACACACACACACACACACACACACACATACACACACACACACACATATATATATATATATGTAAATACAGAAAGTCACATACACAGATGCAGAAGTACAGACACACAGACTCACATATAGACATATACAGAAAAAACACACAGGTGCATCAGCAATTACAGCTATTTTATTGACTGTGTATACCTCCAATGTTTTATTTTCATCAAATTAATAAAGGAATAATGAAATAATAGCAACTCTAATATATATGAGTTATTGCTATGAAACAAATACAGAACATAGCATTAGAACTCCTTTTCCAAAGAAGCAACAGGCACACATTCACTGTCTCTCTCTCTATCTCACTCACACACACACACACACACACACACACACACACACACACACACACACACACACACACACACACACACACTCACACGAGGTCGGTGCACATGAGCGCACAGGACCATCCAGTTTATTAACTACAGAGAACTCAGATTTCCAATTGTAACTAAACAGAGGATTTTAATCGTGTATAACAGCCAGCATTTTTCCTACCTGCAAACCTTGGTTAACAAGGAAAAGGAAATGGCAATTCCAGTAAAGAATGTCTGTCTTGGTGCCAGATTTCATTCCAAAATAGACTCTTTTTCTTCAAACAACACAAAAGAAGGTTTTGAATGAAATCAGTGTGATACATCTGATATGGAATACACACATTACAAATGTGGTAGGTCTCTGAATGAAATCAGTGGGTACATCTGATAAGGAAAACAGACCAGATATTTTTGTTGCTCACAGTTCATTTTAATGATACTACTTAACTTTGTACTAGATTAAGTGGGAAATCAGAGAATATCTGGTCAGTTGACTGACTTTTACTATGTTTATTCTTGGTAATCTTTTTATAGTTGCTAGCTTTTAAGCAATCAGATGTTGTATCTTAAATAATTTCTTATCTGATAACACTCTGTGGTGGCACTCATTACACAGAAGTTACCAAACAGCTGCTACAAAGATCACATACACCTTTATTTTTGGGGTCTCACTTACCTCTCAACCTCTTAGTGTAAGAAATCTGGACAAAGCCTAACAAAATAGGGGAACAAAGACCCAAAAATAGGGACAGATTTTCAATATTGTTCTTATAAACTTAGAAAGTTGCTAGAATAATATGGTTTGCTTTAACATACATTTTCTGATGGATATGAAGTCTGAAACCTATATGTATGTCATTATATAGTGACTTCAGTCCTCAGTTCAGCCCAATGATTTGCCAGAAAACCACAAATTTTATGAGGAATACACCAAAAATATGAGGCAGAAATCTGGACATTCTGTGAAAATCTGGACATTTGAGGGGTGTGGGTCTCAGCTGTTTTACAATATGCCTGTGGAACAACAGAAAATGAGTCAAGTTTTTGTTCTATCAGATTCTGAAGGATAATTCGTCATCATCATCATCAATCCCCCTTTTCCCCCATTTTCTAAACAGGGGTTGAGTTTTTATATCAACTGTTGCCATCTCTGTAGATTCATTACCACTCTCCTACCTTCTTCGGCAGTCATTCCTGACCATCTCGGGTCTTTTCTCACACAAGACATCCATTTTTTGCTGGATGCCCTTGTTTCCTCTTGCTTTCTCCCTGTCTTTACCAAATGTTTCTCATCAGATTGTCATTTACTTTCCTGCATATGGGCTCAAACTACAATAATCGGTTCTCTTTGACCTTCTTTGTAATTGGAGCTAATTGGGCTTCTGCTCTGATGTCCTAATTTCTTCATCTGCATCCTGCCATCCATCTCAGGCACTTCATCTCCATCACCTCTAGCTTCCTCATTTGCTCTGCCTCTGCTTTTACTGCCCAGGTTTCTATACTATACAGTAGCAGTGGTCATACCACTGTTTTGCAGACCTTACTTTTCAGCTTCTTTGGCAGTTACTCCTGACAGTCTGTGCCAGTTGGATGCAGCCCCCCCCCCCCCGATTCTTGCTTTGACCTTCTCTTTCAGCCTTCCCTTCTCCTTAACCATCCTTCCCAGATATTTGAAACTGTTTAATTGTTCCGTCTTATGTCTCAGCTTCTTCTAATTTTCCCGATTTGCTGCCATTACAACTGTCTTGTCTCTACTCAGTTTCATCCAGTGTACCTTTAGTTTGCATTCCATTCCCTTTTCATTTGCTAAAGTTCTTGTTCAGAATCTGCCTGTAATGTCATATCATCTACATACAGCAGCTTTGTTAATATGTCTCCTGCAACCTATTTGCTAATATAGTCCATCACTGGTATGAACAGCAGTGGGCTCAGAACTAAACCCTGATGCTCACCCACTCGCACTGTGAGCCCCTCTATGAGTCGGAACACTGCCTTTACTTGTATCATTGGATCTTTGTACATAGCCTGCAGTAATTCTACAAATATTTCTGTAACTTTAAACCATTAGTTGACAGGCCATAATGCATTGCCAGAGATGGCCTCCACCTATCACCCCTGGGATTCCAGATTCTGGCCAAGGCTCTTGCTTCCCCCATTGTGCCTTTTTAGGCAATGTCCCAAAGACAAATCTTTCAAGATAAAAGATCTATCAAAAAGCAAACTGAAGGTCATGCTCTTAACCCTAGGAGCCTTAACCTGAAAATGTACTCACTATAGGCTCTCCTTGCACTGGAAGATGCCGACATCTGTGCAGTCATGGAAACTTGGTTCAAGGCTGCGGAGAGCACCCCTGCCTTACCAGGCTATACCTCATTCCACACATTCTGACCTCAAAATGAGGTTGGGAAGACTAAGGGTGGGGAGTCTCTATCTTCATAAAAGACAAGCACACCTCCAGACTGGTTTGCAAGCATGATGCACTAGAACTACTCCAGGTGCAACTAACAGCAAGACGCCCATCCAAGTTATAGCCAGCTATAGACCCCCCTGCATGACTCAGGACACCCACTCCTCCTACCTGGCCCTACTAGACTCCCTCAGGGTACCCCCTAACACCCTGATCCTTGGTGACTTCAACTACCCCACCACAGACTGGGTGAGCTATTCCAGCACTAATGCACTCGCCCAATTCCTAAACTTCATCAGTTCTAATGCACAAGACCAGCTCTTCTCATCCCCCCACAAGGGAAGATAACATTCTGGACTTGGTTCTCACCAACATGGATGACCGCTGCACCACTCCCATAGTAAGTTCTTCCCTGGTGAGATCAGATCATCGGTCTGTCTCATTCGAAGTTTCTATACCACCACCCCCCATCCCCCGCAGTAACCAGGCTAAAACTTCTCAAGAGCTGACTACAACCACCTAATGGAGGGTATCAGTACCATCATATCACTACCCCCTCAGAGGATGCAAACAACTATGCTGAACAATACACCAATGCAGTATACAAGCACCTGTACAACTGCATGGACTCAGCTATACCCAACAGAACTAAAACCTGCTCTTCAAGGAAACACAAACCTGTCTGGGGGACATTCTCTATCAACAGGCTTTACAACAAAAGGAAGAAACTGTTGCCCAAGGGTAAAAATGAACAAATTCCAAATTGGAAAAACTCCCTCCTGAGCCTCAATAAGCAAATTACATCACTAGTGAAAACCTCCAAAGCCAATTATGAATCGAAACTAGCCTCCAAAAAAAAGGGAAACCACAAAGCCTTCTTCAGTTACATCAGGAACCTCCATGGCAAAGCCCAGGTTTTTTCTGAATTAGTACTTAATGGTACCACTTACACTGATCCTGTTGATAGCCAATCTGCTAGCAGATAGGTTCAGTGCAAACTCCACCCCCTTTACCCCTCAAAGATAAATTTAACATCCCCAATATTTATCTTGCACCTTACATCTCCATAGATCAAGTGTTAAAGGCCCTATCCAAGGCAAAATACACAGTTTTCATGGGACCTGATAGTATCCCAGGCTGTATTCTGCACCATCTCCAGCAAGAACTAGCTTTGCCATTGAGCACCCTATTTAACCACAGCCTAAGTGCAGGCTTCATTCCAGCAGAGTGGAGAACTGCCATTGTTGTCTCCTTACACAAAGGTGATGCCACTACTGACCCTAGAAACTATCACCCCATTAGCTTCTCAAGTCTGATCTGTCAAGCCATGGCATGTATTATTATGGATCTCATAAAGAAGGACATAGGCAATCTCCAAGCACTTCGCCCCACCCAGTTCGGATTCGCCAAGGGCAGATCTTGTCTGTTGAACCTGGTTGACTTCTTTGAGACTGTCATCAAGGCCCTGGATGAGGGAAAGTCTGTAAATACAGCTTACCTCAACTTGGCCAAAGCCTTTGACACAATCCCCCACTCGGGCATCATTGAAAAGATAACACAACTTACCATAAATCCCTGTCTCATCAGGTGGGTGGCCATCTGGCTCACTGATAGGACCCACAAGGTCAAAATAGGTGCCTCCACCAATGACAGGAGACCTCTCACTAGTGGTGTCCCCCAGGGATCTGTCATGGGACTCCTACTGTTTGAAACTACTTTTCAGAAGTTCAGGCAAAGACAAAAGGCCTGTGGCTGATGAAGTTTGTGGACCACTGTAGGCTGGGTGCTGTCATTGGCTCCCCAAATGATGTTAACATACTGCAAGAGGGTATCACACACCAAATGACTGGTGCCAAATTCATGGCCTTAAGTTAAATCCTAAAAAATGTATTATCATACCATTCGACAAAAACGTGACACCTAGTGATTACCACATCAACAGCAACCCCCTAAGCAAACAACCTGTGGTGAGCAACCTGGGTACACAGGTTGACAACAATCTCACATTTGACCATCATGTAGCAGCAGTGGTCAGAAAAGCCTTTTACTTGGCTCATCTCATAAGTAAAGGGATTGCATCCAGAAAAAAGGGGGTTATTACCTCTCTGTACGCCTTCTTCATTAGGCCAATAATTGAGTATAACGCCCAGTTTGGTATGTACTTCTTGAAACATCTGCACCAACTGGAAAGGCCATAGAAATAACTCACAAAGACAATCCATTGCCTCCAACACCTGTCCTATGTGGACAGGCTCAAATCACTATCACTGTACTTGGTATCATACAGATTGCTCAGAGGGTGATCTGTGCCTCACCTACAAGGCAATCTCAGACCCTGCCCAGCTAGAGATGCTCCATATCCGTAAGTCTAACTCCTCCCGTATTACCCACTTGAAAGGCCTAAATATAATATGTGACATCAACAAAACCTGCTAGAGATACAGGTTTGTCTCCCAGAGGCTGTCTGTCTCTGGAATATACTTGCTATACATGTCAAACAGAGTACCTTGATGAGTGGATGGGAAACTACAAATTTGTCCCAGGGGTTCCACATGTGTCCCTCATTGACAG
>NC_056734.1:549318160-549430660 GCF_019279795.1 Protopterus annectens | reverse complement strand
ATTCCAAGACCACTGGGTCTCATGACCATTCTCACCTTGCCAGTAACTTCTTTCAGGCAGCATCTCCTTCCTCCAGGAGGGCAATACTGGTCAAGCCTTAAAGTAATGTGTAGATACTCATCCGGTCTTCTAGTTTATGTTTAAAAGATGGTGAGTCATACTGCTTAACATGTAGGGGAAGTTTATTCCAGACTTTTGGGAGGCACTGAGTTTGTAAACCTACCCCTCAGTTATGCTTTATCTGTTGGTAAAGATTTAGGTCCCTGGTTCTAGTACAGGTGGAGATGTTGGACTTGTAAAGAAGAGGTCTATGACGATCAGATCTCCAACAGCACAGTAAGTGAGACAGAGAACTTCCAGCCTCTCTTGGTAGCTCAGGAAGTTTAGGCCTGTGATCTTTTTGGTAAGGAACCTTTGGGATCTTTTTAATAGTTTGATGCGTTTACGGAGATATTTCTAAGGGTGGGATGTGTGTGGGGGGTGGGCAGTGTACTTAATAACTGGCCTAATCAATGCTGAATGTAAGGAAGCGATTTTCTCTTTAAATCTTGATGTTATTTTCTTTGGCAATTAACTGGGCTAAATAAAAGGATTTCTTGATAACCTCTCTTTACAGGATGGTTAAAAGAGAGGGAAGTTTCAATCCACGAACCTTAGTCCCTAACTACGTTTTTGTTTTGTAGAGGTGTGTTGTCTAGACAGTAAGAGGAGATAGGGGATGTCTACCACAAAGTAATGATACAACAATTACCATTCAGTTTTATCCTATTTTAGCACTGCAATGATTTACTAGTGCAAGTTAATTCTGAAGGGTTTGGGTGTCACAGGGTGACAACATCCAAGTTTGCAATCATCTGCAAACTTTGCTAACCAGAGGTCTTGGCTCTCTGCTTGGTGATCTGAGAAATAAATACCAAAAAGGAATGATGCCAGCACAGAGTCCCCAGGGGCACTGCTGGTCACTTTCATTCTCTCTGATTAAGCACCTGCAACTCCCACTGTGTGGGTTCTGTCTTTCATCCAGTTTGCTACTCATCTTACCAAACACAGGTTGATTTTCAAAGCAGCTAGCATTTGTATGATGCCAAATTAGGGAATGGTGTCCAAGGCCTTAGGCAAATCAAGGCTCTGCATTCACTGCCTGACCACCATCTAGACCCTCTGTAACCCATTCAAAGAAATTTACCAGATTAAATAGACAGGATCTATGCTTCACAAAACCAATTTGATGGGAATCCAGTCTAAAGATTTCTGAGCTTACAGTTTATGGGGTCAGTTATAATATATGCCATGTCTTAGCAGATGAACATTGCAAGGCTGATAGGTCTGTATTACCCAGGTCAGTTGTAAGGTCACCGTTTTGGAGGGGCATCATCATTGCTGAAGAAAAAAATCTAATAAATGGAAAATTATTTCTTTATGTTAAGGGATTCACTATTGCTCCCTATCCACAGATTATTTGTTTGTTTCAGGCAGGTACAGTCACCAGGGGAAAGAAGACATCTCAGTGAAAAACCTTAGAATCCTCTTGAACTTTTACCTGACCAGTTAAATCAATAAGAAGGGCTGATACTTTGCCACGCTAAGTCATTTACAAGTGGTACAATATTTAGGCCACATAGCATCTGCATTATTCAATACATCTCCAAACAGATGTTAAGAGTACATGATTTTTAGTTCACACACCCCCATGCACTAAAAAGAGCACTCAACTTACCTGTTTTTGGTGTCATCCACTCCTGACTTGAAATCCAGGCTGTCCAATAACAGTCTTGTACATAGTTGTTGTATTTTAACTTCTGTGTTCAAGTTTTTGTTCTGTGTGGTACACATATAATTAAGAACAGCAAGGCATCACTGCCTTCAGTTGCGACTGTCCACATCCTCACCCTTCCTCAGTACATCCACAGGTGTCCCCCAAGGTTCCATACTAGGCCCCCTGTTAGTCAACATATTTATACACGACTTCTACCAAGGCATTCCAAACTCCAGCCTCATTCAATACGCTGATGATTCTACTATAATTTGTTTCTCCCCTCCCATCGCAACTCTCAACAATCTAACACAAGCTGCATTCTCTTCCACTCAACAGTGGATGTTAGACAACCATCTAGCCCTTACCACAATCAAAATAAAACTTATGCTATTCAATGCCTTCAAAACATCTTCCCTAGACAAACACCCCTTCGTAATTACCAGCAAAAAAATACCCCCCTTGAACTAGTCTCTGACACAAAACTACTAGGAGTGATCATCGGCAATCAACTAAAATTTGACAAGCATCTACAAGCAAATATAAAAATAAAACGCACAAAAACTAGGTATGCTTTACCATCACAGTCGTTTTCTCTCTCCCACCACCAGGACTACATTAGCCAACACATACCTCATTCAATCCCTATTATATGGTGTGTCTATCCTAACCAGCCTGCAATCTTCACTCAAAACAAAACTCTCATCTTGTTATAACAAAATATCCAAATTTGCAGCAGGTCATAGAGCCTCTTCCCACCACTGTAATTCCCTTCACCAACTAAATTGGCTAGAATTACCAAACTTCCTCACATATACCAAGCTCATCCAAGCACGCAAACTCATTCATAAACCATCTCTCTGCCCCTCCCTAGCCAATACAATACCTTTGAAATGCATAAACCAGACAGACTCCTAACATCCAATCCCCAAAACCTAATTAAACTGCTTAAACCAACACGTCCAGCTGGGAACACCTGATGTCCTTCTCCCTAGCATGCCTCTGGAACTCTCTCCCTTCCTCCATCCACACCACTAGCAGTCTCTCCTTGGTCAAAACCTCACTGCACTCTCACCTTACTTCACAATGGATATGCTCTTGCTCCCACCCAACCTAAATCTGATCAGACTTTCTTCCTAACTTTCCAAACTTTTTGTTACTTATCGCATACTAAATTCCTATATCCCTGGTGATGTATCTGACCAACAAGTAAAAATTGCAATTTCCTAAAAAAAAAACAAAAAACAATTCTACTTAACTTTGTAAATGAAAATCTCTTTCTTTTTTATCTAACATGTATTTGAAATGTGTGCTATGATTTGTACTTATTCTGTACCATGTATATAACATTTACTTAAAATGTATACTATGGATTTGTGCTTTTTCTGTACTATACACTTGTATTTTTCCGGAGCTTTTCTCCCCAGGACTCATTTGAAACCGGGCTCCTTGTGGACCAATGGACTATCCTGGAAAACAAACTGCAAATAAATAAAATCTGTATTCCAGACTAGACTCTGTAATTAAGTTCTTCATGGAATGCTGGACAAAGAGGATGCAATGGTTTTTACAACAGGCATGCTGTTAAAACTACTTCATGATATCCAATCTCCTCTGAATGTCTACCTCCAATGTGTTCCATCAAAACCTTATCTAAGGTTACTGCTATACAATGACTTTGCCTAAGACTGTTGTTACTCTCTGAAATGTAATCCAAGAACACTACATAATGCTGTATTGATATGATATAATGTAATCTGCTAGAACTACATTTCTGTACCCACACACACGTACCTACCTCCCTCCTACACATGCACATGCACACCTACCTCCCTCCTACACACAGACACCTACCTCCCACTCCTACACACACACACACACACACACACACACACACACACACCACACACACCCATCTCCCTCCTACACACACAGACACAACTCCTTCCCTCCTACACACACAGACAACTCCCTCTCTCCCTCCTACACACACTCAGACACAACTCCCTCTCTCCTACAAACACACACAACTCCCTCCCTCCTACAAACACACACAACTCCCTCCCTCCTACAAACATACACAACTCCCTCCCTCCTACACACACACAACTACCTCCCTCCTACACACACACACACACACACACACACACACTCACACACACCCTTTGTCCTTGGTATAACTAATACTGTTATATCTGTGTAAGCTTCCCATGACTTGTGCTCCATCAAAATCTTTGTCTAAAATTACTGCTATATGATGACTTTGCCTAAGACTGCTGCTACTCTCTGCACTGTAATCCAAGAACACTGATAAAAAGTTGCACTGAAATGACACAATGTGATCTACTGGAGCTACATCTCTGTTGTTGTGGTGTCTTTCGGCTTTTCCCAGTTAGCGGTCGCCACAGCAGAACTCCGGTCCGCTAAAGATTGGCAGTAGATTTTTGCATGCCGAGTTGCCAGCTCTGATGCACAACCTTCAATGAAGGTACGCCCATTCAAGCATGTCTCCACACAGAAGACGCTCTAGCTGAGAATCGAACAGGACAACGTCTTACTGTGAGGCGACAACGCTACCGCAGCAAAACCACCGCAGCATGGAGCTACATCTCTATACCTATGGTAAATATTTGTCCTTTGTATAACTAAAACTGTTATATCAGTGTGTCACTGTAAGCTTTCTGTATTGTTTGTTTAATGTGGAGCTTTTCTCCCCGGGCCTCTGCTGAAAAAGGGCAGCTGGTCCAGCTAGACTAACCCGGTAAACAAATGTAAAATAAAATAATACACTTGTCAGTCTTATGACACAGAAAATGTTAGGTATCAGAAATAACTTTTACACAAGCTGGTAAAAAAGTACAGTTGTGTACACTTACATAAATGTAGATGTTCGAGTGTATTCACTGTTGCAGTCATCACATTTGGGTTTATCTGCTTGCAGTAGCCCTCAGTCGGCCTGATTAACAAAGTCTTGGGTCCTGCGTCGGTTGCTGTCTCTTCTTCCGTGACGTCATATCAGGGGTATAAAACATGCAGCTGACGCCATTACATCAGTTTTCCTTGCCCCAGACGTCAGGTGTCCCCCTAATGGGAAGCAATTAAATCTATAAATATACAAGGTTATACCTCCAACAAAAAAGCAAATATACCAAAAAGCTTTTAAGCATAGTAAAGGAGAGAAGAGGTATAGCCAAAAGAAGTCAAGGGGCTGAAGGGACTGCAACAGTGAATACACTCGAACATCTACATTTATGGTAAGTGTACACAACTGTACTATGTTCTTCGTGTTTCACTGTAGCAGTCATCACATTTGGGTAGATTCCCAAAGCTAAGGATGGGAGGAGAAAATTAGATAGCATTAGGACCAGCTATAAGGCCCTGCAAGACTGCAGTGGCAAAGTCAGCTCTGGATTTAGAGAAAATTGGCAAATGGTAATGCTTGGTGAAAGTATGTACAGAACTCCAGGTAGCAGCTTCTAAGATGTCCCTGGTAGGTACACCTCTGAGAAAGGCTGTAGAGGGAGATGCAGCCCTGGTTGAATGGGGTCCGATCCCCTGTGGGAAAAGTTTTCCATGGTGCTTACAGCAGAAATGAATGCAATGGCCTATCCATTTAGAAATGGTTTGCTTTGAAATAGCCTTTCCCTGTGTCCCTGCAGCAAATGCCACCAGCATAAGGAGTGCAGTATCCATTCCCCTTTTTTCTGTGGATTACGAAATAAGGTTGGCAAATGAATGGACTGATTAAGGGCCACATTGGATACCACCTTGGGCATGAAAGAGGGATTGGTCCTGAGAGATACCCTGTCCGCATGAAAGATGATGAAAGGCTCCACTGCCATAAGGGCCTGTAATTCAGATACCAATCATGCTGAAGTGATTGCTAAAAGGAAAGCTGTTTTCCAAGAAAGGAATTTTAAATCTGCAGTAGCAGCTGGCTTGAAAGGAGGAAGGATGAGTTTCTCCAATACAAAGTTAAGGTCCCAGGCTAGAGTTGGAGTTCTCCTGGGTGGTCTTAAATTTTTGTCCTCTCTAAGGAACTGCTTGAGCAGTGGATGAGAGAAGAGGGGAGGTTCTGTGTTATAATGTGCTGAAATGGCTGAAGCGTGAATTTTTATTGAGGAAAAAGACAGGCCCTTGTGAAGCATCTCAGTTAAGTATTGCAAAATCTGAGGTAGACTGGGCACTGCTGTGCTCATCCCTTGCGACTGGTTCCAGGCACAGAATCTTTTCCATTTTTCAGCATAAGATTTTCTAGTACTAGGCCTCCTTGCCTCTAAAATTATATCCATCACTGGTTTACTGAGGGATGGTAAAGGAGAGATCAGGTAATTAGCTAGGCTGCTAGGTTCCAGTGTGTGAAGCTGAGGGTGCAGAATCTGGTTCTCCTGCTGAGACAGCAGGGTAGGAGTCTGAGGCAGGTGCCATGGGGCCAACAGTGACACACTGTGCAAGATGGGGTACCAGTGTTGGCGTGGCCAGTCTGGTGCAATCAAAATCGTCCTTGTTTTGCTTGATCTTTAGTAGTACCTTTGAGAGCAGAGGCAGAGGAGGGAAGGCATAAACTGATAGGTTTTTCCAGCTGAAGGATAGAGCATCCACTTTCCAAGCTTGTCTGTGGGGAGTCCTTGTGCAAAATTTGTCCAATTGACAGTTCTGGTGGGAGGCAAACAGGTCTGTATCTGGGTTCCCTCATTTGCTTGTCAACATATTGAAAATCCTTGGGTTCAGCTTCTACTCCGGCGGGTCCATGAGGTTTCTGCTTAGATCGTCTGCCAGTGCATTTAGTTTCCCTGGCAAGAATTGAGCACTTGGCAGCTCATGGCTGTGTTCTACAATGCCATGGCTAGTCTGCAGAGGGGGTAAGAATGCATACTCCCCTGCTTGTTTATGTACCACATAACAGTGGTGTTGTCCGTCTTTATCATTAATTGTCCTGGAAGAATGTGGTCCTTGAAGGCTGTGAGAGCATTCTGCACAGCTAACATTTCTTTTTGATTGATGTGCAGGTGCATTTGACTTGGGTTCCATTTGCCCTGAATGCACTTCCCTGCCAGGTGAGCCCCCCCATGCATAGTCTGATGCGTCTGTTGTTAGGGTTTGGGCGGCAGTGGGTAGTGTGAATGGTAGTCCCTTGTTTCGGTGGCAGGCCTCTGCCCACCAAAGGAACTCTAGGCGTAGGCACGATATGAATCATTGCTTCTAGATCATGAGAAAGTTGACACCATAGGCTTTTTAGATACCATTGTAGTTTCCTCATATGCAGCCTTGCATATGGAATTAGAAGAATGCAGGAGGCCATGAACCCCAAGGCTTGTAGTATTTGCCTTGCAGATAGCAGGGTTTTTGTAGCCACTTGTTTGAAGTAGGTTGTCAAATGAATTTGTTTCTCTGGCATGAGGAAAGCCATCTGGGAAGTTGTATTCAGGCTTGCTCCCAGGAATATAATTTGTTGACAGGGTACCAGGTATGATTTCTTTTTGTTTATGGTGTAACCCAGACAAGTTAGCATCCTTTGTACAAAGGCCAGATGTTTCAAAAATATGTCCTGGCTTCCTGCCTGAATTAGACAATCGTCCAGGTATGGGTATATTTGAATATTTCTTTGCCTGCAAAATGCAATGACTGGAGCTAGGCACTTTGTGAATACCCTGGGCACAGTAGATAAGCCAAAGGGCAGTGCAAAGAACTGATAGTGCGTGTAGGCTGCTTTGAAGCGCAGGTATCTTCTGCAAGATTCCCTGATTGGGATGTGCAGGTATGCTTCCTTTAAATCTAGTGTTGCCAACCAGGCATCTTTGCCTAGCATAGGAAGCAACTGCTGAGTCAGCATCTTGAATTTTGGAATCACCAAAAAGGTGTTTAGAGAAGACTGGTCCAGGATAGGACACCATGAATTGTCTTTTCTAGGTACCAGGAAAAGTCTCGAGTAGAAACCTTGTCCCTTTTTCCTCTTCTGGTACCAACTGAATAGCCCCTATGCTTAAGAGAGAGAATACTTGCTTTTGGGCCTCTGCTCACTGATTTGGAGGTAGATCCGGCCAACCTTTTGGAGTTGGTAACGTGTGGAAGTGAAATCTGTATCCTTGGGACACTATATTTAAAACCCATTTGTCCTGTGTAATGAGTCCTCAGTTTTTTGCATGAAGTGAAATCATTCAACCCAGTTGAGAAGTTCTTGGAAGTTTTAAAAAGAAGTCATTGAGACAGTTTACCATAGGGGGGAGTTTTATTACTCCCAGATTTGGAAGTGGTGGCTCCCCACTGCATAGTCCTGTGCTTCCCCTGGGACTGAAGCCTGGGTGCTCTGCTGGGTCTGGGTTTAGACTGAGAAGGTCTGGAAGAGGCAGGAAAGGACCAATTCTTAGAAGGCCAATGCCTACTAAATCTAGGAGGTTGTACTTGCAAAAAATATTTAACAGTTTGCATAGATTTGTCTTTTTCCTCCATCTTTTTAAGAATTTCTTCTGCCTTGTTGCCAAACAGGTGGTCCTGATTTAAGGGAGCATCCAGTAATTTTGCTTTGACATGATCTGGCAAGGATTGCTCCTTAAGCCAAGCATGCCTTCTAAGTACAGACCCAGTTACAGCAGCCCTGCAAGATGCCTCTAGTTAATCAAAACCACATTGCAAAGTATGTTTACCAACTTGTTCAGCAGAATGCATTAAATCCTGTAAATTCTTATTTTCAGCAGAATCAGGAATCAACATAATTTTCTATTTAAGCAATCCAATGATATGCTGCTGATACTTTAACATATGAAACTGGCAATTCAAGGCCCTAATGGCCAAGGTTGCAGAAGTGTATACCTCCTTACCCCATCTATCCAGCGCCTTGGAGTCTCTATCGGAGGGGGTAGGATTTTTGGCAGTAGTAGCTTTAATGCCCCTAGGTCCCTGTGAAATGGTTTCAGGATCCGAAGTAGGATTTTTGAAAAGGAACTTGTGAGAGTCAGGAACCCTGTAATATCTATCAGTTTTTTTGGGAGCAGGAGGTGAAGAGTCAGGGGCCAAGCAAGATTCAGAAAAGGCATCATCAACAATGTCCAGTACGGGAGGTATAGCTAAAGGTCTGTGCTGGGGTAGGGGTAAGAAATCCCTAAGCCTCTTTTCAGAATCAGAGAAATCCTGACTTTCCCCAACGAAAATGCTCCCTGAGAGTATGCAAGGTTTCACCAAAAGAGTAATCCTCTGGGGGGAAAGCAGAGGGAATGGAGTCCTCTGCATCAGAAACCTCATAGGTAGATAAGGGTAAATCCGGGTCATCAGAGGAAAGAGAAATTTCAGAATCCTGGTTAGAAGTATCATAAGCAAACTCAGTCCTAGGTCTCTTAGAGAGGGAAGGGTGGCTTCCCCTGATTAAAGTAATAAGGTCTTCAGCCATTCTTATAATTTGTTTTTTAGGCAAAGAGTACTGACCATGTGGTCTGGGTGTCAGCTTTCTAGGCATGGTTCGAGTTTGAGTTTTAGGCCTTGAAGAAGAAGATGGCGTTGGTTTAATATGCAGGTCAGTAGGCCTGAATACACCCTCAGAAGCTGGTGCCTGCACAGTGGCTCTGGACCCATTCAAGGTAGAGACAGCCGCAGGTTCCACAGCTGAAGCATCTCACGGCATACCGGACTCCGAATGGGTCTCAGTGAAGGCCTGAGTAGCAGGTATCAGGGGCGAAAGCAACTCACGGAGTACCGGGGAACTGGCGACTGGCTTAGGAGAAGCATCATCGGCAGATTTGGACCTAGGCGGCCTGTCTCTGTCTTTATCTTTGCGTTTTTTCGGAATGTCTGTAGTCGGATGGCTTACCAAAGCCATATCAGGATAATTGAACCGAGCACCAAAATATTTAGAAGCGAAAATATACCAACGACGGATAGTTCGTGGTTTAAATAAGGCACAAAACTGACAGAGAGGTACGTCGTGGTCAGGGCCTAGGCAAGGAATACAGTACAAATGAAAATCTTTAGGAGGTATTTGCTTTCCACAAGAAATGAAATTATTTACTTCTACTGACATTGGTTTAGAGCAAGAAAAAGTTTCCCCAACAGGTACTTAGCTTTTAGTTGAAGACTTCGGTTCTGAAACCCAAAAACGAAAATTTCAGGAGTCAGCCGACCAACACTTGCGAACTGCTTCTGCTTCGGGCACCGCACGGCAAGAAAGACTGATGTAATGGCGTCGGCTGCATGTTTTATACCCCCGACGACATGACGTCACGGAAGAAGAGACAGCAACTGACGCAGGACCCAAGACTTTGCTAATCAGGCCGACTGAGGGCTACTGCAAACAGCTAACCCAAATGTGATGACTGCAACAGTGAAACACAAAGAACATCAACAAAGGTTACAAAGAAGTGTGCTAGATGTATCACATGGCACAATTGCTACTTTAGGAATGTAAACAGCTGAAGGTTGATGCTTATCTCGTGTGAAAAGGCGTGGAATGCAGTACAGGCATTTCAGTCAACATACAGTATATGTTTTCCTTTCATTGACATCTTTTGCAGTAACGCATTAAGATCTACATTAAGACCGAAAACACTCTGGAATACTAATCTCAAACTTTGAAAGGCCTAACCAATATAGGATTGAGGGCCACATATGCATAAAGCTATGTATGACAGCTTCCCAGTTCCACAGTGTAACTAATTAGAATATGGCAATACATTTCAATGGGAAAAAAACAGACCTGGAGAAATATCAGTGGGTTGCTGAAAAGATGTCTGGGAATGAATGAAGCTCTGCTTTTGTATTAATGATCCATGGATGAGCTGGTTGTATAGCCATTCCTCCAATAACTATCCAAAGCTGGAGAAGTCACAACAACATTCTACAATAAATCAAATACTCAGTATGCAGTACCTCAAACAGCTTTAACATATCTTTTTGTGCTCCACCAGCTCTGTGTCTTAACAAACCCTCTAAAGATCGGCAGTTGAGTGTAGCACAGACTGGCACAAAGCACCTGTTTAGGATATACAGGTAGGTGACTCCTGAAGCTACTTTAAAATGCCACCATAGAGATGGCGGTAACATGTCGACAATCAGATTACTGAAAAGTTTGTGCCAAGTTCAGTCCAACCTCATTTACTTGGCTTTGTTGCCAGTTAAATGCAGGCTCAGCACAGATGACAGACAGCTGTCAAATACCACAAAGTCAGGCTAAGCACAGTACAGAAGGAACAGGAACTTTGCCCTTTTCCTGCCATGCAGCAAATAATATAAAAACAAATGCAAATACTGACGGACTTATTATCACAATTGTTAATATAACTTGTTCCTAGAAAGATATGCATAAAGAGTGTAGAATGAAACTTCAGATTGCAAAAATGTCACATACATCACAATTTGTTTCCCTAAAACAGTGAGAAAATGCATCAGTAACAATTTTCTCTGAATTTTAATCCACTGCAGTATTAAAGTCATATTTCAGTTTTTGCAGTTTCAGGAGACTATAACATATGTATTTATTTGTTAACTATGAGAAAACACTGATCCATAAGTTATTTCCAACAATGCCCCCCCCCCAAAATGATTACATGTTACAGCAACATGTATTAATATGAATGTTGCAAATAAAATGGCGTTGTACAGAAGTAAAATAACATGTACAGCACTACGTAAGACTGTCAAAAAGGAAACTAAGAAGTACAGCTTAACCAAATGATAGCATTCAGTCACTACACATGACAGATGAGTAAGATTAAGCCAAACTTAAGTATCAATACTGCATTTAACTCAGAATAGTCTCAAGCTGGACAACAATTCCAAGTGTCCGGGTCCTCAGAGCAAAATGGGTTATGTGTGAGTTTTTGTCCAAGATGAACATTTAATAATGATACAAAATACAGTGCGACAACGTACCTTTAAAACAGATATTCAGCAGGATCATTGTTGCAGTAAAATTTCTGACGTTAGGGAATCAACCTCAGATGGTTGTCTGCTCAATTGGCTTGACTCCCAGGGCTCTGCCGGTGTAGGAGTGAGGGCCAATCTCCTCTGCATGAAATAATGCATATCTGCATCTTGGATAAAATATATCAACCACGAGAGATTACCTTAAATAGGTAAATTTAGAGGCTCATTTATTGTACCGTGCATATAAGATGACAAGCTTCTTTAACAGACAATCCAGAGGGGGTAGAACATCAGTCCTACAACTCTAGTAGTCTAGCTCCTTTGCCCGCAGAGCCTATGTAACAATTAACTGACTAGACAAAAGGAGAAAAGGTGGGAGCCTATACTGCAAACACGAACCTACGTGAATAACTACCGTTATGTAGAGTTCTCACAAAATTATGCTGAATTCTTCATATGGATCACTGCTGCAGTACAATTCCTGAAACAAGGCAAAGACCTCCAGAGCTGACTCAGGAACAGGATACAGGACCCACAAAGTTCAGTTGCTGCTGGAAAGCTCCATGTGGACAGCCCCTGCAGAACAGCCACCTCTACCCCTGCTCTGAATATCCAACTTGTAATGCTTCAAAATGGTACGTAGTAATGATCAAGTGGACACCTCACAAATACTTTAAGCTGAGGTGTGCCTAAACACAGCTGCTGAAATGGAGGTTGCCCTCCTGGTGTGCTCCAGCAGATTCCTGCAGGGATCCTAACTTTTCCTAGGAAAACAAAATTAAACAGTGAGCCAGCCACTTGGAGAAGATTTGCTTAGATATTGATTTAATGTCTTTGCTGTGGTTAAAGGCTGCAAACAACTGGTCTGATATATGGTCTTGGTGCTGCACAGATAATATTACCTTTACCCCTTTGTTTTTAGGGTTTTGAAGAATAACACTGGGAGTTGAAGATTCTGGTTGACAGCTCTGACACTACCTTAGGCATACATGAAGGATTTTTTCTAAGTCTGACCTTATCCTGGTAAGACAAAACAAATGGTTCCCTTCACATCTGGGTATACAACTCCAAACTGCTTAGATAATGGCCTTCCATGATAAATATTTGAGCATTACTGAAGCTGCCAGATGAAAAGCTTCAAGAGTTAGTTGCTCAAGAATGTAAATGAGTTCTTATGGTGGAACTACTACCCTCAGTATCCGGAGTGGGGTGACCACCTTTCAGAAACTGCATAACCCCCACACTGCTAGCCAAGAGTACCTTTTCCAGGATGCAAGATGAGTTGTTTGTAACATTCATTTTGATGCAGGAACAACATTGCCCTGTTTGAAAAATAATCTGACAGGTAAGACAGAATGAAGGGTACTCCTGCCAGGTGAGAGAGAATGAAGGTTAATCCTGACACTGAAGAGAGGATGAATGGTGCACCTGACAGGTAAGAGAGAACGAAGGGTACACTCCTAACGGGCAAGAGAGAGAATGAAGGGGTACTCCTGACCTAGCTCTGACAGATGAGGGAGAATGAAGGGTATTCCTGACTGAGCTCTGACAGGTAAGAGAGAATAGAGAGAATGAAAGTTACTCCTGACAGGTGAGAGAGAATGAAGGTTACTCCTGACAGGTAAGAGAATGAAGGGTACACCTGACAGGTAACAGAGAATGAAGGGAACTCCTGACCAAGCTATGACAGCTAAAACAGAATGAAGGTTACTCCTGATTGAGCTCTGACAGATGAGAGAGAGAAAATGAAGGGTATTTCTGACAGGTGAGAGAGAATGAAGGGTACACTCCTGACTGAGCTCTGATAGACATGACAGAATGAAGGGTGGTTCTGGCTAAGCTCTGACAGATAAGACAGAGAGAGAGAGAGAGAAGGGTACTCAAGACAGGTGAGAGAGAATGAACGGTTTTCCTGACCGAGTTCTGACAGGTAAAAGAAAATGAAGAGTACTGCTAACAGGTGAGAGAGGATGAAGAGTACTCCTGTCTAAGCTCTGAAAGGTGAGAGAGAATGAAGGCTTCTCCTGACAGTGAGACAGAATGAAGGGTACTCCTAATAGGTGAGAGAGAATAAAGGGTACTCCTGTTCCCAATTAGTCCCTATTCCGCCTTTTGCATCAAATATGAGATCTCTTCCATTTTGCCAAATATGACTTCATTCTATCAGCTTTCTTCACCAGGTTTAACATAGTTAGCACATCCTGAGGAAAAAAAAGTGCCTGAGAAGAACAACAGACAGATCTTCCAGAAAGGCAGCCTGAGTCCATGTACCCATAAGATACATAACGATGCTCACCACGTAGTTGTGTTATGCCAAACTCGACCAAACATCTCTGAAATGGCATAGTCTTTCCCCAAGCAGGGTGGGCTGGCAGGAATGGAAGGGGATGGGGAGTGGTTGGTCGGAGGAGCTGAGAGAATAATTTCCTGATTTTCTCCCTCCCTTATCCCCCCTTTCCTTTACTGTTTTCTTTTTTGGCCATGCTCGTTTTTCAACTGCTTTTTGTTTAGAGCTTACTGGCCTGTGATACAGTACCTGAAATGCGGACAGTTTTGAAAGGGTAGTTCAAAATGAATTTGGGAACGGGAGGATGAAAAACCCTTTCACCATTTGAAGCCCTTACCCCTTCTCTTAGTTTCACAAAAATATCCTGTGAAGGTTTTTTAAACAAAGTCCTTATCCAAAGGGGAATTTACAGAACCCCTTTAAAAAATGTTCAGGTATGGCTTCAGATAATTGACATGAATGGCAATGGCTGCCATGGAGCCTGAATCTATAGCTTCACAGCTGCATTTAATCACGTTTCCCTACATTCTGAGACAGCTGAGCAAGTTTCATGATTTCAGCTTCAATGACCCATTTTAAATTGCCGTTCACAGATCCTGTATTTTTTAAGGACTTCTTGAACCCTGATTATATGCACTTGGAGACTGATTGTGTTAAAATCTAAGGTGGCATGTGCACATACTGTCTCATCAAATCTACCCAAGACTCTACTCTCCCTGTTATTAGTGAATATGCTGGGTCCTAAGTCCACCCTGGAATCCTTGCTGTTGTCTATGGAGATAAATGCAGATTCCAATATAGTGTTTCTGTGAAGGTACTGGTTTGTTTGCTAGACTTGATAAAAATGGTTCTTTGTTAGGCGTGGGAGTTTGACGGTCTGGGTCAAAAGACACTGATAAGAAAGCATCTCAAAACACTTGAGCCATCTCCATAGTTTTTTGTTCCTCTAAGCAGAAGACAGACAAACTTCAATTTAATATCTGTCAACTTCTTTGCTACCCACTTAAAGTACTCTCTCATGCTTGTGAGAGTTTTATCAAATGACACATCTTTAGGAGGGGATCCTGATGACATTGTCTTCTCATTGTCTCAGACATAATCTGGAGGGATGCCATCTGAGTTGTGTATGCCAAGACATGCTAACATCCTTTCAAACTTCTTCTGAAGAGGAGTCTGAACCTATGTCTGATCAGAATCACTTTTATTTCAACTGTTCTGTGCAAAAAGGCATCAGAAGACATTGAACTGTCCTTGTAAATGCAAAAAAAATATCTTTTCCACTAACCATTTAAAGACTCAAACTGGGACGGACATCAGGGCTCTACTGCCACAGCATGATGCCCAGGAGGCTCTGGGGAATAGGAACAGCTCAGGGTAGAAAACTCACCTACTGTTCTGATGAATGGGACAACTGGTGTATCTTCCTTATCACATATGGCCTTGGAGGACACACCGGAACCCGCCTTCATATCTGCCAACAAAGTGGTTGGACATAGGCCAGCAGTGATATCAGATGCCAGGTACCAGGGACTGGATAGACACTTCACAGACCAAAGTGCCCTCAGGCCCTGGGACGTCATACATTTTTTCCTTAGCATTTTATCTCCCTTGACAACCATATGGTGTTTCTCTTTTTTCTAACGTTCCTATGGGACAGGCTTCCACCAGACAATGAAGACAGCATGGATGTTTGCATCATAGTTTCAAATTTCTTTTGCATCAACCATACACTACAAGTGGTCTCCCTACATTTTCTAGTTTTCTTGTAAAACCCAACATAAGTCTACGAATCTATCAAAAGGTATTAACTCCCTTAAAGAAAAGGGCACTGAGAATAGCAATTTTATGCAGGATTTGTTGCCTGCACTTAAGAAGGGTCTTTGGGCATGCATAATACATACCCTGGAAGCCAAATAGAGATTCCCCAACCAAAAAGTACAGTTTTGTACCTACCATAAATGTAGATGTTCGAGGATCCACATTGCTGCTGCAGTCCATTATTAGTCCGAATGAGGCCTAATCCCAGCTGGAATCTCCTTGCCATGATGGGAATAACAAAATGCAAATGCAAAAAACCCACACCTAGAAATAGTTTGTTTGACACCTTTGTTCTGCGAACCAAAAGCAAAAAGAAACAAACAACTGAGACTGCCTAAACTGCTTGAACAAAGGATGCGAAAACAATGGTGGTCACAATCAGTGAGCTGAAATTGCTGCAGCATGAATCTGAATGGAAGAGAAGGACAAACTTTGTCCCCTCACTAGCAAAAGTAAAACACTGCAACAACAGAATGCAACACGAAAAGAAAGATATTTCCCAAACTTGGAACTTGTCTTTTTGAAGATTCTCTGCATCTGAGACACAGGCTTGCGCCCGTACATGAAAAGGATTTCAGACTTTGCCCCTATATCCACACATCTTTGGAAGTCAGACCAGCCAGGCAGACATCAGCCTGTGGCTATTCTCATATGTCGGAAATTGTACTCCAACACTACTCCATAAGACCATCATCTTAGGATTTGCTGGTTCTTGGAATAGAAAAGCAAACCACTGTTAAAGGCTCAATAAGAATTAATACAAAAACTTACCAACATTCATTAAAATATGGTGATTATACAAATCATAGTAGATACCTTGTTTGTATAGCACACCTTATGATGAACTAACAGTTTAAAACAACACATCACACACACTCAGCTATGAAGATATGCAACAGTTCAGTGTTTTTCAGTTCTAACCCAGTAAAACTTTGCGAAAACCTTGCATCTCGTGTCAAAATTTATTTTAAAAGGGGTAATCTAGTTACATACAACATAGCTTAAATAACCTCTTAATTAAATTATTTTCTTTTTTTTTTCTTAGGGTGCAAAAGAAAGATGGGTACAGGAAATAAGTTTGTAATTAAACCTTTCGTTTTCTCGTCTCTTGAGCAACCGGTTTACTCCTTGTCTGTAGCATAACAATCAAACATTTCTATACTGCAATTAAATGGCTGACCTCTTCTTGCTGTTGTGGAATGTAAAGAATGTCATACTGTTGTATTCAGTCTGGTTTATACTGCAGTCTTAGATTAGGCCTTTTCCACATAATCTTGCATGCTTCTTGCTAGCATTCTTTTCTGAAGGCCACTGTTTAAACACCAGCAGCCAAGGCACTGCGCACCATCTGCAGTACAAATACTATCAAGAAGAAACTACAAAAACGATTTTTTTTTTTACTTTTTTGTTACTGGTATTAAAGATCCCATTAAACCTGTAGATTAAAAGTTTTAGATTGAGAAGTCATTTCTGCGTTTGTTCATGAATGAACAATAATGAAGGAGATTAAGTTATCAGAACTGTTAAGGAACCAGTAAATGAAAGCAACACCACGGCTTAACCCATAAATAGGAAATGAAAATGCAATCCTAAGAAAAAAAGGAAAGTGACAGAAATATTTCTTTGAATGGCAAGATGCTGAGGTACTTAAACATGTCAAATAGAAATTGTGGCTGGCACCTATCCTACTTCCAGAAAAACACAAGTACCATTTCAGTCCTCTCTCGGCTTCCATAGAAACCATTAGTCAGACACAAGATATTGGGATGTGGTTGCTTCAGCAACATACAAGCTCTACACAGACAATGAGTAGAGGTCAGAACTGAACCTGAAACCCTGGAATCAAGAGGGAAGCGATCTTAAAAGGCCTTTGAACCACCATCTTATGGAATCCACTGAAGACTGCCATCTCTGAATTAAATTATTCACTTAAATTATATGCAGTCCATGGAGCACCATGCTTACTCTCTGATATTGGGACAAAAAGTAAGCTAGTTAAGTGCTACATTAGTGTGAGAGCCATTATCAACAGATCTTAGAAAAATTACTTAACAATTGTTAACACCTTTTTAAGTGCTATTAACATTAGGTCTTACGCTAGGCACTATGCACGGACAGTGCCAGCCAGCTAACAACAGTGGCAGAAAAACAACTTCATTTCTGCCTCTGTGTATGCCTCTCAACTGTTCCAGAGTTCATCTCATATTTTTGTTCAGTACTTTGTAAGCTTGACTTTCTGGTAAATCACCAACAATTTCACAGTTCTTATTGTTCAGAAACTCATGCTGATGCAAAAAACTTCATTCTATTATCATTGTATGTGAATTACAGCATTTCTTAAAAACTATCCCTGGTTTTGATCCTTTGTCCCTTCCACAAATATAAACAAATAAGGCGAGCGGTACGTTGCTACTGTCTTGTTTTACAGTGTTCACTAACAGCTTTTCCTGTAAATCAGTTTGTGCCCCCACCACCCACTTTAACCAGCAGTATATGGAACAGATAAAGCTCAGTGCACTACAATGAATTATGATTGGGTCTCTGATCATAATCTTTACATATAGTCTTCTCAACATGGATGCCAAGACTGACCTCTCAAACTTGGCTCTTGAAGTGAATTTCTTCCACGTCACAAACGCACAACAAAGTTACAATCACAGCCCAATCATAACCTTCTTTATTGTACATGGGCTGCACTAAGAAAATAGTTATATAAAGTAAAATTTTAAGTAATGAATGCAGTTTAGCAATTCAAATGCCAATCTACTTTTCAGTTGTCACTATGTAAGCTGATGTGTATCATTTCAGTGTTGTTCTTTGCAGAACAAAAGAATTAGTGCATTAACTACTGGGTTTCACAAGTTATACTATCTTTTAATCTGTAAATGTTTTAGATTTGTAGGACTTGTATAAATACCGATTTGTTCCGCATACACCTTGATAATGTTGTGTTCTAAATAAAGTACTGCTTTGAGTTATGACTTTTCAGCGATCGGTATTTAAGAACTGCGCTTCAAGAATACTGGTTTGGGTTGGGAGCACCTTTGTTTATTCGTAAACACATACACTCAACCACAGAGACCCTTTTGATCTGCTGCTTCTAATAACAGTGGAAGCTTAAAAGAACTGCACCCCAGTATCTTTTGACATTTTCTGACTTGTCTTCTGGTGTGCTACGAGTCTATGACTGATAAGCCAAGCTGCGGACTGTAGTAATGGGCTGGAGTATACATTCCTGCTTATTTAAACAAATATATTGCATTTGTCGTGTGCTGAGTAATGCATGTGTTAGTAGAAGAAAAAGTATACTGTGAATAGAACAACAAATTCTGCCAGTTCTAAGGAAATAATTTATGAAGGGTTGTTCACTATTGGCTCTAGTAATCAGGAATGCGACCAGAAGTATTAATTTCGTATTCAGTTTCACAATGTTGCCCTCCTAATCATCTCTGATTAAAAAAGGTATGCATATGTTTTCAAAGATCATTACAGTATCACTTTGAAAATGAATCTCAGCAACAAAGAAATATCTCTCTCATAAATGGTTTAACACTGTTTAATAGTAAACAAATAACCAAAGCCTTTTCTGCTGGTTACCACATGGCTTCTTAGCTGTGTGCAGTTGCAACAACTCTGTCATGGGGGTCTCATCTTAGCTACACTCCCACCCTCATTATACTTTGACCATACTCCCACAACTGACATGTTCTAGACCACATATTTTTTGCCCCACTATGGACTTCTGAAAAGGTAAAACCATAAATGGAATCAGTTACTTAACTAGTAGAATAACAGTGCTCAGTTTCTTACATGGGACAAACCTGACATACCAAGCAGAAGCCATAAATAAGGATCAGTTCTGGATATGCTGCTTTCTAGTATAGCAGATGGCACAATTTCTAACTCAAGAGTTGATGATTACCCAAGGAAATGGGGCTACTTCTATAACATCATTCAACAATAAATGCTGCTTTATGGCCAAATCTTGAAAGGTTACTGATCTTCGAGTAAACTAACTTTAGAAGAATTTTGGGGATACAATCACCAAAGAAGTACAAAGACACACTGATATGAATGTGAGTATCAGGGCAGTGCAGAAAGTGCAGTTGTGTACACTTACCATAAATGTAGATGTTGGAGTGTATTCACTATTGCAGTCATCACCTGTGGGGGTTATCCCTGCTGTGGTAGCCCTCGGCCAGCCCGAAAACCAGGGTCAGTGTTTTTCTGCATCAGCTGCTGTCGTTTGTTGACTGACGTCAGGTTGTCAGTGCTATAAAGCAAGGCAGCCGACGCCATTACATCAGTTTTTCTTGCCCTAACCAGTCAGAAGCCCCAGAAAATATGGCAAAGTGGTCCTGGTGGCCAAAAGCCACCGTAAGAAGTTTATGTCTCCCTAAGGAAAGAGGATACAAGGAGGAAGGAGGGAGGAGGGAGGGAAACCAGGACTGCAACAGTGAACACACTCGAACATCTACATTTATGGTAAGTGTACACAACTGTACTATGTTCTTCGTGTTTCACTGTTGCAGTCATCACCTGTGGGAGGATTCCCAAAGCTGAGGAGAGGGGTGGTAGGATTAGTAAGAGACCTAGGCCTGGGTCAGCATGCCCTGCAGAGGCAAACCCTGCCCTAGCCTTAGAGAAAAGAGGTAGGTGGTAATGCTTTGTAAAGGTATGGACAGAAGTTCAGGTGGCAGCTTCCAAGATGTCCTGTTGGGAACTCCTCTGAGGAATGCTGTGGAAGTGGAGGCTGCCCTAGTGGAATGGGTATGAATAGACTTAGGGGGTGGTTTCCCATGTAATCTGTAGCAGAAATGGATACAGTGCGATATCCATTTGGAAATGGTTTGCTTGGAAATGGGCTTCCCCTCTGCTCCTGGGGCAAAACTGACAAGACTGTCTGTTTTCCTAAAGGGTTTAGTATGGCCCAGGTAGTATCTGAGTTGTCTGTGCACGTCTAGTGAGTGCAGAATTCTTTCCCCTCTGTTTTGAGGGTTAGGAAAGAAGGTGGGTAGATGTATGGCCTGGCTGAGGGTCACATTAGATACCACCTTGGGCATAAAGGAGGGGTTAGTCCTCAGGGAGACCCTGTCTGCCTGGAAAATGATGAAGGGCTCAATGGCCATCAGTACCTGAAGTTCTGAAACCCTTCTGGCTGAAGTGATAGCTAGCAGGAAAGCAGTCTTCCAGGAGAGGTATCTCAGTTCTGCTGAAGCAGCAGGTTCAAAGGGTGGTAAGGTTAGTTTTTCCAAAACGTAATTCAGGTCCCAGGCTGGTGTGGGTGGCCTTCTGGGAGGTCTGATTTTAGAAGACCCTCTGAGGAATTATTTAATCAAAGGATGTGAGAAAAAGTACAGTTGTGTACCTACCATAAATGTAGATGTTTGAGTGTATTCACTGTTGCAGTCATTACACTTGGGTTATCCTGCTGGCAGGCTACCCGCAGTCAGCCTGAATTCCAAAGTCCTGGTCCGGCGTCGGTTGCTGTCGCCTCTTCCCTGACGCCAGTGCGCCAGGGGTATAAAAGATGCAGCCAACGCCATTTTCTTCAGTTTTTCTTGCCCCAGATGTCAGGTGCCCCCAAAAGGGTAGGCTAAAAAACATTGCTTATAAAGCATGCACTAAAATAAACAATACCTTCATCTACAAGCAAATACACCACATAGGTTATATAGGCTAGAGAAGTACAGATAAGTCCCAGCAAAGAAAGGGGGATAGTGGGTGGGTAACCTGGACTGCAACAGCGAATACACTCGAACATCTACATTTATGGTAGGTACACAACTGTACTATGTTCATCGTGTTTCACTGTTGCAGTCATTACACTTGGGTTGAATCCCAAAGCTGAGGTTGGGCGGCTGGGTCTAAATAGAATAGGCTTTAGAGTAAAGAGGTAAGTGGTAGTGCTTAGTAAAAGTGTGCACTGAAGTCCAAGTTGCAGCCTCAAAAATATCCTTGGTTGGTACTCCTCTGAGGAAGGCTGCTGAGGTGGCTACTGCCCTGGTAGAATGTGGTCTAATGCCCTAAGGCACTGATTTGCCATGTTGTGAGTAGCAGAAAAGAATGCAGTGTCCTATCCATTTTGAAATAGTCTGCTTTGAGATAGCCTTTCCTTGTGATCCTGCAGCATATGCCACTAAATGTTGCTCAGTTTTTCTGAAAGCTTTAGTTTTGTCTAAGTAGAAGCGTAGCTGTCTGTGTATGTCCAAAGAATGCAGAAGTCTCTCCCCTTTATTCTGTGGGTTTGGGTAAAAGGTAGGCAAATGAATGGTTTGGTTAAGAGCCACACTGGACACTACCTTAGGCATAAATGTTGGGTTTGTCCTTAGAGAAACCCTGTCCGGATGGAAGATAATAAAAGGTTCCACAGCCATTAATGCCTGTAGCTCTGAGACTCTTCTTGCTGAAGTTATTGCTAGGAGCAGAGCTGTTTTCCATGATAAGAATTTTATCTCAGCTGTATTGGCTGGCTCAAAAGGAGGCAGTGTGAGTTTTTCCAAGACAAAATTGAGGTCCCATGCAGGTATTGGTGCTCTCCTTGGAGCTCTTATGTTTTTGGCCACCCTGAGGAACTGCCTAAACAATGGATGTGAAAAAATAGGTGGGTCTGTATTGTAATGAGCTGAAATGGCAGAGGCATGGATCTTAATTGATGAGAAGGATAGGCCTTTGTCCAGCATCTCAGTTAGATATTGTAAAAATCTGAGGAATATTTGGAAAGTACAGTTGTGTACACCTACCATAAATGTAGATGTTCGAGTGTCTTCACTGTTGCAGTCATAACTGTAGGGTGATCCTGCCGGCAGGCAGCCCGAGGTTGGCCAGAATCCTAAAGTCTGGATCCGGCGTCGGCTGTTCCAGCAAGCACCCTGATGTCAGAACGCAGGGATATAAAGCTGACAGCCGACACCATCTTCTCCAGTCTTTCTTGCCCCAGATGTCAGAAGTCCCCCAAAATAACCAAAAGGTGTCCAAAAAAGGAAACACAAATACACCACAAAAGAAGAGGAAGATAAGAGGGGATAGGTGGGAGGGAAACAGACTGCAACAGTGAAGACACTCGAACATCTACATTTATGGTAGGTGTACACAACTGTACTATGTTCTTCGTGTTTCACTGCTGCAGTCATAACTGTAGGGTGGAATCCCAAAGCTGTGATGAGGGAGGAGGTTATGCAGAAGAAGGGGCAGCCAGAAGACCCTGCAAGACAGCAGAGGCAAAACCTGCCCTAGACTTAGAATACAAAGGAGATTATAGTGCTTAGAGAAAGTATGCACTGAACTCCAAGTGGCAGCTTCCAAAATGTCCTTGGTAGGAACTCCTCTGAGAAAAGCTGCTGAAGTGGCAGCTGCTCTAGTAGAATGACTTCTAACAGTACCTGGAATTTGTTTCCCAAAGTGAGAGTAACAAAACCTTATCCCATGAGCAATCCATTTGGAAATAGTTTGTTTAGAGATAGCCTTGCCTAGAGAACTAGAGGCATAAGAGATAAGCAACTGATCAGATTTCCTGAAATCTTTAGTTCTATCCAGGTAAAACCTTAGTTGTCTGTGTACGTCCAATGAATGCAAAATCCTTTCCCCTTTGTTTTGAGGATTTGGAAAGAAAGTAGGAAGGTGAATAGTCTGATGTAAAGCCACTTTAGAAATCACCTTAGGCATAAATGTAGGATTGGTCCTCAAAGCAACTCGGTCTTGGTGGAAAATAAGGTATGGTTCCACAGCCATGAGAGCTTGCAACTCAGAAACCCTTCTGGCAGAAGTCAAAGCTAATAAAATAGCTGTCTTCCAGGAAAGAAACTTGATATCCGAAGCAGCCGCAGGCTCAAAGGGGGGTAAAGTTAGTTTTTCCAAAACATAATTAAGGTCCCAAGCAGGAACAGGAGGAGTTCTGGGAGGTCTCAAATTCTTAGCCCCTCTCAAGAATCGTCTCACCAGCTGGTGAGAGAAAATGGGTGGATCAGTGTTGTAATGAGCCGAGATAGCAGAAGCATGGATTTTAATGGAAGAAAAGGAGAGGCCTTTAAGAAAAAGGTCTGAGGTGTAAAGTAGAATGGAAGAAATGTCAGGCAAAAGAGGGTTAGAACCTCAGTCCCGCATCCAAATACAAAATCTTTTCCATTTAGAAGCGTAAGATTTTCTAGTGCTAGGACGCCTAGCTTCTAAGAGAACATCCAAAGCTTGTTTGGGAAAAGCAGAAGGAGTCAAAGGCCCTTGTAAAGCCAAGCTGCCAGGCAAAGAGTCTTGATTTGAGAGTGAAACATCTGACCCTGATGCTGGGACAGAAGAGAAGGGAACAGAGGCAGAATCCATGGAGGTTCCAAGAACAGGTGTCTTAAAGTTGGATACCAAAACTGTTGAGGCCAATTTGGAGCTATCAAAATGAAAATCTTGGGTTTGTCCTGTTTTATTTTCAGTAACACCCGAGGTAGAAGAGGAAGAGGAGGGAAGGCATACCCAGAAAGATTCCTCCAACTGAAAGACAGGGCATCCACTTTCCAAGCTGCTTTGTGGAAGGACCTGGTGCAAAACAGAGGCAGCTGATGGTTGAGATGAGATGCAAACAGATCTATCTGAGGGACTCCCCAAACTGCTGTAATCCTGCTGAATATGGTGGGGTCCAGCATCCATTCGTGAGGATCCAAAAGATTTCTGCTTAGGCTGTCTGCTAAGAGATTCTGTTTTCCTGGAATGAATTGAGCTTGAAGATGCAGATTTAGATTTAGAGCTGTGTCCCATAGGCTCATGGCTAGTCTGCAAAGGGGGTAGGAGTGAGAGCCCCCTTGCTTGTTTATGTACCACATGACTGTGGTATTGTCTGTGCGAATCAGAAGATGGCCTGGTTGCAAAAGACTCTGGAAGGCTAGAAGAGCATTTTGGACTGCCAACATTTCCTTCAAGTTGATGTGCCAGGGAAGATGCTTCTTTATCCAGTAGCCCTGCTGGCAATTGTTTAGGTAATGAGCTCCCCAAGCATAATCCGAGGCGTCTGTGGTTATGATCTGAGCAGGATTAGGTAGACGGAAGGGATTCCCTTCGTTTGAAGCACAAGCCCTGGACCACCAAAGGAACTCCTTTTGGAGGCAGGGAATCAGACGTATCATAGTTTCCAGGCTGTGGTAATGCTGAGACCATACACTCTTTAGGTACCATTGAAGTTTTCTCATATGAAGCCTTGCATTTGGAATCAACAGGATGCAAGAAGCCATGTAGCCCAAAGCCTGCAGGAATTTCCTTGCAGTGAGCTGAGTTAAAGTAGCCAAGGTTTTGAAAATTGATGCCAGCTGTACTTGTTTTTCTGGAGTAAGGAAGGCCCTTTGTAAGCTTGTATTTAGAAGAGCTCCCAAAAAGATAATTTGTTGAGAGGGGATCAAATGTGACTTTTTTGTGTTCACTGAGAATCCCAGTAGTAGGAGAAGACGCTGAACAAACTGCAGATGTTGAAGTAAAAGATCCTTGCTGTCTGCCTGAATAAGGCAGTCATCCAGGTAGGGGTAAATTTGAATTCCTTGGAGTCTGCAATAAGCTACTACTGGAGCCAGACACTTGGTGAAAACTCTGGGCGCAGTAGATAAGCCAAAGGGCAGTACAGAGAATTGAAAGTGTCTCGAACCTGCCTTGAATCTGAGGTATTTTCTGCGTTCCTGTCTGATGGGAATGTGTAAATAGGCTTCCTTCAAGTCCAATGTCACCATCCAAGCATCCTGGGAGAGCATGGGAAGAAGTTGTTGCAGAGTAAGCATTTTGAATTTTGGAATCTCCAGAAAGGTATTTAACACTGAGAGGTCCAGAACAGGTCTCCATGAGTTTTGTTTCCTTGGGACCAGAAATAGTCTGGAGTAAAAACCTTTTCCCATCTCTGGAGGTGGAACAGGTTCTATGGCTTTCATGGCCAATAAGGCGTCCACTTGATTTAAGGCCTCTGACCATTGATGTTTTGGCAGATCCGGCCAGCCTGAAGACCTTGGCAGAGTATGAAAATGGAATTTGTAGCCTCTTAAAATCATGTCTAAAACCCATTTGTCCTGGGTAATATGAGTCCAATTTTGGTAGAAAAGAGAAAGTTTTCCTCCGAGAGGGGCTTCCAGGCAAGGAGGACCTGTAGCCCAACGGAGACAGTCATTGGGTCTGCTTCTTTTGAGATTGAGGTCTGTCTTCTCCCCTTCTAGGTGAAGAAGCAGTCCATTGTCTGGACCTGTAAGAGGCCTGAGCCTGCCCCCGACCTCTGGAGCGTCTATATCTTCCCCTTTGAGGCCTGTCAGACGTGGGAAAAGACCAATTTTTAGAGGGCCAATTTCTAGAAAATCTAGGAGGCTGAACTTGTAAAAAATCTTTAACAGTCTGCATAGATTTTGCTTTTTCTTCCATCTTTTTAATAACCTCCTCAGCCTTGGATCCAAATAAAACATCATGCTGAACAGGGGCATCTAACAGCTTAGCCTTAACCTGTTCTGGTAAATTCTGTTCACGAAGCCAAGCATGTCTCCTGATAACAGTACCAGAGGTCGCAGCCCTGCAAGAAGCTTCTAAGGCATCAAAACCACAATGTAAACTATGTTTGCTAACTTGTTCAGTTGCATGCAAAACATCCTGTAATTCCTTGTCCTCTGCACATGCAGGAAAGGAAGAGAGCTTTTGCTTTAGAACAGACAAAAGAAATTGCTGATACTTGAACATGTGAAACTGGCAATTTAAAGCTCTAATAGAAAGGGTAGCAGAAGTGTAAACCTTCTTGCCCCACCTGTCCAAGGCACGAGAATCCTTTTCAGATGGGATAGGATTTTTAGAAGAAGCGGCCTTAGCAGCCCTAGAACCCTGAGAAATGGTTTCAGGATCAGCAGAAAGGCTCTTAAATAAGAATTGATGGGAGTCAGGGACTCTGTAAAATCTATCAGGCTTAGAAGGAGCAGGCGGTAAGGAATCAGGATTTAGGTTAGCTTCAGAAAAAGCATCATCCACAATATCAAGTACAGGAGGAATAGCCAAAGGTCTGTGTTGAGGGAGAAGGAGAAATTCCCTAAGTCTCTTCTTGGAAGCAGAGTAATCCTGACCTTCCCAATGAAAATGCTCCCTCATCTCATGTAAGGTTTCCCCAACACAGAAATCTTCAGGGGAGAAGCAGAGGGAATAGAGTCCTCTGCATCAGAATCCTCATAAGGAGGAAAAGAATAATCCTGGTCAGAGGAAGAGACAGAAGACACAGAAGCCTGATCAGAAGAATCATAAGGAATATCCTGTCTAGGCCTTTTTTCTGGAGGAGGGTGAGAACCCCTAATCATTGTAAGTAAATCTTCAGCCATCCAAAGTAATTGCTTCTGGGACTTGGGAGCTGTATCCGAGGAAGCTTGTGAAGAAACCCGTGGTTTAACAGGAGTCTTTGACTTTGCCTTTGTCTTTGTAGAAATAGTGATATTAGAAGGCCTGAAAACCCCCTCAGAAGCCAGTAGCTGCACAGCGGTTCTGGACCCATCTGAAGGAGCGACGTCCGAAGGTCCTGCAGCAGTTAAAATACTAGGCCTAGAAGGCTCCTCATGGGAGTCCGTGTCGGCCATCGGTTCCGAAGTGGCGGACGACAGGGGCTGCAAAAGCGCTTCACTGACTACCGCCGAACCTGAAGCTGGCTCCGGCTGCAAAATATCATGTTTGGACCTCGGAGGCCTATCCTTGTCTTTGCGTTTCTTTTGAATTCCGGTTGTCGGTAAAGTATCCGACGGCATCCTATAATTGAATCGTCTACCGAAATAATTCAAGGCCCAATCGTACCTACGCCTGATAGTGTGAGAATTAAACCTGGCACAGAACCGACAGCAAGAAACGTCGTGGTCAGGGCCTAAGCAAGGTAGACAGTAAGAGTGGAAATCTTTATGAGGTATTTGTTTCCCACACGATATACAATTATTAACTTTTTCTGACATCGGAGGAGCAAGAAAGAAGTTTCCCCAACGGGGTACTTAGCTTGAGAAGAGAAGTAGAAAACTTCGGACCGAAGACAATCAAAGCACGTTGTCTGAAAACGCCAACCAACGACTTGCGAGCTGCTTTCCACCGCACGGCAAGAAAGACTGGGAAGATGGCGTCAGCTGTCAGCTTTATATCCCTGCGTTCTGACGTCAGGGTGCTTGCTGGAACAGCCGACGCCGGACCCAGACTTTGGGATTCTGGCCGACCTCGGGCTGCCTGCCGGCAGGATCACCCTACAGTTATGACTGCAACAGTGAAACACGAAGAACATCAAGCGTGTCAATTCCTTGTGCCCAGTTCCAAGCACAGAATCTCTTCCATTTTTCTGCATAAGATTTTCTGGTGCTGGGCCTCCTGGCCTCCAAAATAACATCCATAACCGCTTTAGAGAGAGGTGTATTCTGAATGGTTACACTATCCGCCATGCAGCTAGATTTAGGGTTCTGAGTTGGCTGTGCAGGATCTGATTGTTTTGTTGGGTCAGTAAATGAGGAATTTGAGGCAATGTCCAGGCTGGGCCTTGAGACAAGCTCCTTAGGATTGGGTACCAGTGTTGGTGTGGCCAATCTGGGACTATCAGTATAATTTGTGGCTTCTCTTGTCTGACCTTTAGGAGCACCTTGGGGAGGAGAGGCAGTGGAGGAAAGGCATATACTGTAAGGTTGTTCCAGCTGAATGACAAAGCATCCACTTTCCATGCTTGTTTGTGATAAGTCCTTGTGCAGAATCTCTGAAGTTGGCAGTTGTGAGGGGAGGCAAAAAGATCCATGTCTGGGCATCCCCATTTCCTTGTTATCATGCTGAAGATTTGTGGATCTAGTTTCCACTCGTGAGGATCCATGAGGTTTCTTCTTAGTTCGTCTGCCAGAGCATTTGTTTTTCCTGGCAGGAATTGTGCTTGCAGGTGTACTTGGTAAGTCAATCTGTGTTCCACAAAATCATGGCTTGTCTGCAGAGGGGGTAGGAATGTGAGCCCCCCTGCTTGTTTATGTACCACATAACTGTGGTGGTGTCCATCTTTATCAGCAGCTGTCCTGGATGAAGTAGGTCCTTGAAGGCTGTCAGGGCATTTTGTACAGCTAGCATCTCTTTTTGATTAATGTGAAGATGCCTTTGGCTTGGGGGCCATGTGCCCTGAATACATTTTCCTGCCATGTGGGCCCCCCAGGCATAATCTGATGCAGCTGTTAGTGTTTGCCAGGCTGTGGGTAAAGTGAATGGCTGTCCCTTGTGGTGACAGGCCTGTGCCCACCATCAAAACTCCTGTTGCAGGCAGGGAATGAGTGAAATTAATGATTCCAGGCTGTGGCAATGTTGAGTCCAAACACTTTTTAGATACCACTGTAGTTTCCTCATATGCAGTCTTGCATATGGAATTAGCAGAATGCAGGAGGCCGTGTAGCCCAGAGCCTGCAGAATTTTTCTTGCAGATAACTGGGTCTTTGTTGCCATGCTTTCGAAGTAAGAAGTCAGTTGCCTTTGTCTGGCGTGAGATAAGCCATCTGGGCAGTTGTATTTACGTTTGCACCCAAGAATATTATCTCTTGAGAGGGTACTAGTTTTGATTTCTTTCCGTTTACTGTGAACCCTAGGCAAATTAGTAATCTTTTTACAAACGACAGATGCTTTAGTAGAATGTCTTTGGTCTCTGCTTGAATAAGGCAGTCATCCAAGTAGGGATATATCTGAATTCCTCTTTGCCTGCAAAATGCAATTACTGGTGCCAGGCATTTTGTGAAGACCCTGGGCGCAGTAGATAAGCCAAAGGGCAGTGCAGAGAATTGGTAGTGCATTGAGCTATGAATCTGAGGTATCTTCTGCAAGATTGTCTGATTGGGACATGCAGGTATGCCTCTTTGAGGTCCAAAGTTACAAGCCAAGCCTTCTTGCCCAGCATGGGCAGAAGCTGCTGCAGAGTCAACATTTTGAATTTCGGAACGTCCAGAAAAGTATTTAGAATAGACAGGTCCAGAATTGGTCTCCATGCTTTGTCCTTTCTTGGTACTAAGAAAAGTCTTGAGTAAAATCCTTGTCCCTGCTCTTGTTGTGGCACTGGCTGAATAGCCCTCATATCCATGAGAGATGAAACTTGTTTTTGTGCCTCTGCCCATTGATTGTGTGGCAGGTCTGGCATACCCTTTGCCTTTGGAAGGGTGTGAAAGTGGAACCTGTAGCCCTGAGAGACTATATTTAAGACCCATTTGTCCTGGGTGATCATGTGCCAATTTTGCGAAAAAAGTGCTAGCCTTCCCCCTAAGGGTGCTGCCAAAAGATACATGCTTGGCATTGGCAGAAGGAAGTCATTGGGACTGTTTCCTATATGGCTCTGATTTGTCTTCTCTGCTTTTGGATGTAGAAGCACCCCATTGTTTGGGTCTGTATGAGCCCTGGGGCTGTTGTCTGCCTCTAGGGCGTCTATATCTGCCTCTTTGTGGCCTGTCTGATACGGGAAAGGACCAATTCTTAGGCCAGTTCCTGCTAAATCTGGGTGGCTGTACCTGTAAGAAATCCTTTACTGTCTGCATAGATTTAGCTTTATCCTCCATTTTCTTCAACACCTCTTCTGCCTTAACACCAAACAAAGTATCATGCTGTAATGGAGCATCCAATAATTTTGCTTTAACATGATCAGGCAGAGTCTGTTCCTTTAACCAAGCATGCTTTCTAATGACAGAACCTGTTACAGCGGCCCTGCCAAGAGGCCTCCAGTGAATCATAACCACATTGCAAAGTATGTTTTCCCACTTGCTCAGCTGCATGCAATAAATCCTGCATTTCCTTGTTCTCAGAACAATCAGAATTTGTCAACATTTTCTGTTTTAGCAGAGACATTAAGTATTGCTGATATTTAAGCATATGAAACTGACAATTTAAAGCCCTTACAGCCAAGGTAGCAGAAGTGCAAACTTTTTTCCCTCATCTGTCCAGTGCCCTAGAATCTCTATCTGAGGGGACAGGGTTTTTTGCAGTAGCAGCCTTGACCCCTTTGGGACCCTGAGAAATAGTTTCTGGGTCAGCATTTTACGAACTCCGGTCGTCGGCTGTTCCGATGGCATTATATAGTTAAACCTTCGGCCAAAATAATGAAAAGCAAAATTGTACCGACGCTTAGTGTGTTGGTTGAATCTAGCACAAAACTGACAACTAGCAACGTCGTGGTCAGGGCCTAGGCAAAGAATACAGTAAGAATGAAAATCCTTATGAGGTATTTGCTTCCCACAAGAAATACAATTGTTAACTTTTTCTGACATCGGTCTGGAGCAAGAAAAAAGTTTCCCCAACGGGGTACTTCGCTTTATAGAAGACTTCGGATCTGAAATTCAATTTCGAAAATCTCAGGAGTCGGCCGACCGGCACTTGCAAACTGCTTTTGCTTCAGGCACCGCGCGGCAAGAAAGACTGGAGAAAATGGTGTCGGCTGCATCTTTTATACCCCTGGCGCACTGACGTCAGGGAAGAGGCGACAACAACTGACGCTGGACCAGGACTTTGGAATTCAGGCCGACTGCGGGTAGCCTGCCGGCAGGATAACCCAAGTGTAATGACTGCAAAAGTGAAACACTATGAACATCAGGGGCTGATCTGTATCGAAATGAGCTGAAATGGCCGAGGTATGGATTTTAATAGAAGAGAAGGAGTGGCCACTATTGAGTAACTCTGCTAAGTAGTCCAGGATAAGAGAGATGGAAGGTTGTGAGGAATTGCCCCCTCTGGGCTGGCTCCAGGAGCAGAATCGTTTTCCACTTCCCTGTGCAAGATTTTCTGGTGCTGGGGATACTGGCCTCTGTGATAATGTCTAGGACCTGTTTGCCTTTAGAGTATTAGCCAAGCTGACAGTTTGTGAATCTGCAAGTCTGGGTGCCTCATCCCCCCCCCCCACCTGAGTCAAGAGGTCTGAGTTCAGGGGAAGCTGCCTGGGAGGCTGTAAGGTCAGGCTGCGCAGTAAGGGGTACCAATGCTGTCTGGGCCAATCTGGAGCACTGAGGATGACCTTTGGTCTCTCCTCCCTTATCTTGATCAGTACCTTGGGAATAAGAGGCAGTGGAGGGAAAGCGTACACAGGGCGGCCACGGTGGTGCAGTGGTTAGCATTGCCGCCTCACAGAAAGAGGTTCTCCGGTTCGATCCTCGGCTGGGGTGCCTTCTGTGTGGAGTCTACATGTCCTCCCTGTGGTCGCGTAGGTTTCCTCCCACATCCCAAAGACATGCTGTAGGTGGATTGAACACTCTAAATTGGTGCTAGGTGCGTGTGTGTGTAGGTGTGTGCCTTCTGTGGAAGGTTGGGCGCCGGGCTGGCAACTCGACACCGTAAAATTCCACTGCCAATCATGAGCGGACAGGTGTTCTGCTGTGGCGAACCCTAACCAGGAAAAGCCAAAAGAAGGAGGGAAAGCATACACAAAGAGGGAGTTCCAGCGGAAGGTCAAGGCATCCACCTTCCACACTAGGTGGTGATACTCCCTGGTACAGAATTTTTTCAGCTAGTGGTTGAGGTGTGGAGCAAAGAGCTCCACCTCTGGAGTTCTCCACTCCTGAGTGACTTGCAAAAAGATTTTTTCAGTGGAGCTGCCATTCATGGGGGTCCAGTAAGTTTCTGCTTAAGTGGTCTGCCAGGGTGTTGTTGATCCCTGGTAGGTATTGGGCTATTAGGTGTAATCCCAAGGAGGAGGAGGCGGCCAGCCAGAGGTTCATGGCTAGCCTGCAGAGAGAGTAAGATAGGGTCCCTCCCTGTTCGTTGATGTACCCATTACTGTGGTGGTGTCTGTTTTGATAAGGAGAATCCCTGGCTTGAGATAGGGTTGGAAGGATGTCAGAGCCTTTTCTACTGCCATCACTTCCATCTGGTTGATGTGTAAGGGAATGTGCTGGGCATCCCAAAGACCTTGGTTGCACCTGCCTGTTAGGTGAGTGCCCCAAGCAATGTCTGAGGTGTCGGTGGTGATGGTCTGCTCGGCTGAGCGGAGGATGAAGGGAAGACCCTTGTTCTTGGCACTGGCCCCTGCCCACCAAAGAAACTTGGCCCTTATACAGGGGATCAGAGGGAGAGAAGTCTCTACAGGCTTAGAGTGCTGACACCAAAGACTCTTTAGATACCACTGAAGTTTTCTCATATGAAGCCTGGCCAGAGGAATTAGGAGGATGCAAGATGCCATGTACCCCAAGGCTTGCAGGAACTTCCTCGTAGTGAGGTGACTTCTGGAAGCCAGCTGGGTAAAGTAAAGAGGCAGGAAGCTCTGCTTTTCTGGGGACAGGAAGGCTATTTGGGATGCTGTATCCAGCAGTGCTCCCAAGAAAATGATCTTCCTGGAGGGTGTTTGCTTTGATTTCTTGAGGTTAGGAGGATTTTGACAGAGGAGGTCCTGGAGAAGCTTTTCTTTGCACTCTGCCTGAATGAGGCAGTCGTTCAGATAAGGGTAAATCTGTATATTTGTATGTCTGCAAAATGCTATGCCCAGGGCTAAGCATTTGGTGAATACCATGGGAGCAGTAGATAAGCAAAAGGGTAGCCCAGAGAACTGAGAGTGTTGTGAGCCTGCTCTGAAGCACAAGAACTTCCTGCAGGATTCCCTGATGGGGATCTGGAACTACCTAACCTTCTACTAACCAACCAACTAATAATCGCCCACAAGATTCTCTATCAGCCCAAACGGACACCTGATCTTAATACATTTATCACTCCCTACCATAACTTTAAAACTCTCCGATCCTCTAACAAAATATTAGCTTTCACCTTCAAAGCAAACAACTCAGCTGGGAAGCTCTGTTTATGAACTCATTTGGTAAAGTCTGGAACTCTCTCCCCACAGAACTAACCTTACAACCCTCTCCAACCCAATTTAAAAAGAACCTCACTCAATACTTCACTTCAAGATGGCTCTGTCCTTGCTCTACCCCTAACTAATTCCCCACACTTTACTACTATTTACCCAACTAGGCTCTCTTAACTGTGTCTCTGAATTCTAACTATATTACTCTACTGCCATGTGATTAAGTGAAAACTAGGACGTATAAGATGCAACACATTTACATATGCACCTCTTGATTCTCGACCTAGGAACTTCGAAAATGACCTTCAAATACATTGTACAGCCTGAATTACTCTTATAATGGAATGGTTTCATTATGTAATTATGAAAATATTTTTCTGCTTTCACTATATAATTATGAACAATTTCTCTAGATTGTATTTCTCTATTGTATTTTCCAGTGTATTATGTTGTCTGTCTCATGTCTACTGTATGGAGCTCTTCTCCCCGGGCCTCTGCTGAAAATGGAAATATATCCAGTCGGACCTTCCCGGTTAACAAATGTAAAATAAAATAAATAGGCAGCAGCTGCTGCAAACTTAGCATTTTGAATCTGGGGACCACTAGGGAGGTGTTCAGAATGGATAGATACAGGATGGGCGCCAAGTGCCCTCTTTTCTGGGAACAAGGAATAGCCTGGAATAAATGCCTTTGCCTGTTTGATCTGAGGGAACAGGTTCTACTGCCCCTTGAGATATGAAAGTTTGGACTTGTTTCAATGCCTCTGCCCACTGATTTGGAGGTAAGTCTGGGTACCCTCTTGGAATTGGGAATTTGTTGAAAGAGAATTTGTATCTCTGAAAAATTATCTTTAAGACCCACAGGTCCTTTGTAACAGAAAGTCAATTTTCTTTGCAGAGGGAGAGCCTTCTCCTAGCTTTTGGTGAGTGAAAGGAGGGCAGAGGGGGGAGAGGAAGTCATTGAGAGTTTTTGCCATAGAGGGATGGCTTAGAACTCTCTGCTTTGGGGCAGAAGTGGTCCACTGTTTGGTTCAATGCTGTCCCTGGGATAGGGACCTGCGTGGTCTGTCCCTGCAGGGCTTACTTTGCCCAGTCTGCTAGGTGAAGGAAAGGACCAGTGCTTAGAGGGGAAAATTCCTGCTGAACCTAGGAGGTTGTACCTGAAATAAATCTTTTACTGTTTGCATAGATTTTGCTTCGTCTTCCATCTTTTTAAACACCTCTTCTGCTTTTACTCCAAACAAGCGGTCCTTATCCAAGGGTGCATCAATTAATTTAGACTTGATATGATCAGGGAGAGGTTGTTCCTTCAACCATGCATGTCTCCTAATGACAGATCCTGACACTGCTGCCCTGCTTGAGGCTTCTAGGGAGTCATATCCACAGTGTAATGAGTGTTTAGCCACTTGACAAGTAGAGTGCAGTAAATCTGCTAACTCTTTTAAATTGGCATAATCAGGAAAGGTTGAATTTTTTTGCTTTAATAGTTCCAAAGTGTGTTGTTGATATTTTAACGTATGGAACTGACAGCTGAGTGCTCTGACAGCTAAGGTTGCAGAGGTGTATACTTTTGTACCCCATCTGTCCAGAGCTCTGGAATCCTTGTCAGAAGGAATAGGATTCTTAGGAGAGATAGCCTTAGCTCCTTTAGGTCCCTGTGTAATGACCTCCGGGTCTGCAGCAGAATTTCTGTACAGGTATTTGTAACAATCCGGTACTCTGTAATACCTATCAGGTTTACTGGGAGCATGTGGAAGAGTCTCAGGGGCGAAGCTGGATTCATGGAAAACATCATCCACCCACATCTAAGATAGGGGGGACGGCCAAGGGTCTGTGCTGGGGCAAGTCTAGAGACTCTCTTAGTCTTTTCTTAGACTGAGGGAAGTCCTGTGATTCCCAGTGGAAATGTTCCCTGAGTGTGTGACAGGTTTCTCCAAAGGACAACTCTTCGGGTGGGGAGGCAGAAGGAATGGATTCCTCTGCATCTGAATCCTCATAAGCAGTCAGAGGTTGTTGTTCCTCTTCAAAATCTGAATAATCAGATTCCTCAGAATCCTGTTCTGTCAGTATTTCAGGAGAAGGGTGTATTTTCCTTTTAGAAGTTGTGACCTGACTGTCCCTGATAAGGGAGATAAGATCCTCCACCATTTTAAGCATTAGGGCTTGGGGTGGTGGAGCAGGAGTAAGCTGGTGGCTAGGGGTAGATTTTCTAGGATTGGTCTGGCTTCTAGGTCTAAGAATATCCATTGGTCTGAGAAAAACAGTAGTTGGATGAGAAGATGTCGTTTTTTTGTCTAGATTCAGTAGTGCGAAAGGCTTTCTCAGAAGCCGGTACCTGCGTTGCGGCTCTGAACCCAACCGAGGCAGAAACAACCAAAGGCTCGGAAGACGAAGAAGATTTCTGAGCATACCCGACTCCGAAAGGGTCACGGTAGAGGCCTACGTAGATATCGTATCGGGCATCAGGGGCTGCAAAAGCACCTCACTGAATTCCAGAGAAAGTACAGTTGTGTACCTACCATAAATGTAGATGTTCGAGTGTATTCACTGTTGCAGTCATTACACTTGGATTATCCTGCTGGCATGCTACCCGCAGTCGGCCCAAGTTCCAAAGTCTTGGTCCGGCGTCGGTTGTCGTCGCCTCTTCCCTGACGTCAGTGTACCAGGGGTATAAAAGATGCAACTGACGCCATTTTCTTCAGTTTTTCTTGCCCCAGATGTCAGGTGCCCCCAAATAGGAAGGCTGTAAAAAAGTATGCTAAAAAGCATGCATGTACTAAAAAATAAACCATTGTTTCATCTACAAGCAAATACACCACATAAGTTGTATAGAGTTGAGAAGTACAGAAAAGTCCTAGCAATGAAAGGGGGGATGGTGAGAGGGTAACCTGGACTGCAACAGTGAATACACTCGAACATCTACATTTATGGTAGGTACACAACTGTACTATGTTCTTCGTGTTTCACTGTTGCAGTCATTACACTTGGGTTGAATCCCAAAGCTGAGGTTGGGTAGCTGGGCCTAAATAGGATTAGGAGAGGCTACCAGGCCCTGCAGGACTGCAGTGGCAAAGCCTGCTCTGGATTTAGAGCAGAGAGGTAAGTGGTAGTGCTTTGTGAAGGTGTTCACTGAACTCCAGGTTGCAGCTTCTAAAATGTCCTTGGTTGGTACTCCTCTGAGAAAAGCTGCTGAAGTGACTGCTGCTCTTTTTGAATGTGGCCTGATGCCCTTAGGCACCGATTTGCCATGTTGTGCATAGCAGAAGCGAATGCAGTGTTCTATCCATTTTGAAATTGTCTGCTTTGAGATGGGCTTTCCTTGTGTTCCTGCAGCATAAGATACAAACAGCTGCTCAGTTTTTCTGAAAGCTTTTGTTTTGTCCTAGTAGAATCTTAGCTGCCTGTGTATGTCCAAAGTGTGTAGAAGTCTCTCCCCTTTATTCTGGGGATTTGGATAGAAAGTTGGAAAATGAATAGTTTGATTAAGAGCCACTCTGAAAACTACCTTTGGCATAAATGTTGGGTTTGTCCTTAGAGAGACCCTGTCCTGATGGAAAATGATGAAAGGTTCCACCGCCATTAGTGCCTGTAACTCTGAGACTCTTCTTGCTGAAGTTATTGCTAGGAGCAGAACAGTTTTCCATGATAAGAATTTTATATCAGCTGTGCAGGCTGGCTCAAAAGGGGGCAGTGTGAGTTTTTCTAAAACAAAATTGAGGTCCCAAGTAAGTATTGGTGCTCTCCTTGGGGGTCTTATGTTTCTTGCCTTTCTGAGGTACTGCCTTAGTAGTGGATGTGAAAAAATTGGAGATTCCGTATTGTAATGAGCTGAAATGGCAGAGGCATGGATCTTAATCAATGAGAAGGAAAGACCTTTGTCCAACATCTCAGTTAGGTATTGTAAAATCTGAGGTATATTTGGAACAAGTGGTTCAAGTCCTTGGGCCTGGTTCCAAGCACATAATCTCTTCCATTTTTCTGCATAGGATTTCCTAGTGCTGGGTCTCCTTGCTTCTAAAATGACATCCATAACAGCTTTAGAGAGAGGAGTGGTTTGAGTGACTACATTATCTGCCATGCAGCCAGATTTAAGGTTCTGAGTTGACTGTGCAGAATCTGGTTGTTCTGTTGAGTCAGGAGATGAGGAACTTGAGGTAAAGCCCAGGCTGGGCCTTGAGACAAGCTCTTTAGGATTGGGTACCAGTGCTGGTGTGGCCAGTCTGGGGCAATCAGGATCATTTTTGGCTTTTCTTGTCTGACTTTTAGGAGTACCTTGGGAAGAAGTGGCAGTGGAGGGAAGGCATAAACTGTCAGGGTTTCCCAGCTGAATGAAAGAGCATCCACTTTCCATGCCTGTGCGTGATAAGTCCTTGTGCAGAACTTCTGTAGTTGGTAGGCCATGTTCCACAAAGTCATGGCTTGCCTGCAGAGGGGGTAGGAATGTGTGCCCCCTTGCTTGTTTATGTACCACATAACTGTGGTGTTGTCCGTCTTTAGCAATAGATGTCCTGGATGAAGTAGATCCCTGAAGGCTGTCAGGGCATTCTGTACAGCTAGCATCTCTTTTTGATTGATGTGCAGATGCATTTGTTCCTTGGGCCACGTGCCCTGAATACATTTTCTTTCCATATGCGCCCCCCCAAGCATAATCCGATGCATCCGTTGTTATTATCTGCCTGGCTGTGGGCAAGGTGAAGGGCTGTCCCTTGTTGAGGTGTCAGGTCCGGGACCACCATAGAAACTCCTGTTGTAGACAGGGAATTATAGTTATTACTGTTTCCAGGCTGTGGCAATGTTGAGTCCAAACACTTTTTAGATACCATTGTAGTTTCCTCATAAGCAGTGTTGCATATGGAATTAGTAGAATGCAGGATGCCATGAAACCCAGGGCCTGCAGAATTTTTCTTGCAGGGAGCTGGGTCTTTGTTGCCATCATTTGAAAGTAATGAGTCAGTTGCCTTTGTTTGTCTGGTGAGAGATAAGCCATCTGGGCAGTTGTATTTAAGCTTGCACCCAGGAATATTATCTCTTGAGAGGGCACTAGTTTTGATTTATTTTCATTTACAGTGTACCCTAGGCAAATTAGTAATGTTTTTACAAACGCCAGATGTCTTAATAAAATGTCCTTGCTCTCTGCTTGAATACGGCAGTCGTCCAAGTAGGGATATATTTGAATTCCTCTCTGTCAGCAAAATGCAATTACTGGTGCCAGGCATTTTGTGAAGACCCTGGGCGCAATAGATAAGCCAAAGGGAAGTGCAGAGAATTGGTAATGCATTGAGCCAGCTATGAATCTGAGGTATCTTCTGCAAGATTGTCTGATTGGAACATGCAGGTAAGCCTCCTTGAGGTCCAAAGTAACCAGCCAAGCCTTCTTGCCCAGCATGGGTCGAAGTTGCTGTAGTGTTAACATTTTGAATTTTGGAACATCCAGGTAAATATTTAGGATTGACAAGTCCAGTATTGGTTTCCAGGCTTTGTCCTTTCTGGGTACCAGGAAAAGTCTTGAGTAAAAACCTTGTCCCTGTTCTTGCTGATGTACTCTTTGAATAGCTCCCATGTCCATGAGGGCAGCAATTTCCTTTTGTGCCTCTGCCCATTGGTTTTGTGGCAGGTTCGGCATACCTTTTGATCTTGGAAGGGTGCGAAAATGGAACCTGTAACCTTGAGTAATTATATTCAGAACCCATTTGTCCTGGGTAATTATGTGCCAATTTTGTGCGAAAAGTGCTAGCTTTCCCCCTAGGGGTGCTGCCAATAGGTAAGTGCTTGGTCTTTGTAGAGGGAAGTCATTGGGACTGTTTCCTGTAAGGTTGTGATTTGTCTTCTCCTCCTTTGGGGGTAGAAGCACCCCATTGCTTAGGTCTGTAGGATCCTTGGGGCTGAGATCTGCCTCTTGGGCGTCTGTATCTGCCTCTTTGTGGTCTGTCTGAGACTTGAAAGGACCAATTTTTTGAAGGCCAGTTTCTACTAAACCTAGGTGGTTGCACCTGTAAGAAATCTTTTACTGTCTGCATAGATTTTGCTTTATCCTCCATTTTCTTTAACATCTCTTCTGCCTTAACACCTAACAAAGTATCATGCTGTAGTGGAGCATCTAATAATTTTACTTTAACATGTTCAGGTAAACCTTGTTCTTTCAACCAAGCATGCCTACGAATGACGGAGCCTGTAACTGCGGCTCTGCAAGAAGCCTCTAATGAATCAAAACCACATTGCAAGGTATGCTTTCCCACTTGTTCAACTGCATGCAATAATTCTTGCATTTCCTTATTATCAGGATTTTCTGAGTTAGTAAGCATTTTCTGTTTTAACAAAGACATGAGGTATGCTGATATTTAAGCATGTGAAACTGGCAGTTTAAAGCCCTTACAGCTCAAGTAGCAGAAGTGTAGAATTTTTTCCCCCATCTATCCAGTGCTCTGGAATCCCTATCAGAGGGGACAGGGTTTTTTGCAGTGGAAGCCTTAACCCCCTTGGGACCCTGAGAAATTGTTTCTGGGTCAGCAGCAGGGTTTTTATAAAGAAATTTATGAGTCAGGGACTCTGTAATACCTGTCTGGCTTGACTGGTGCAGGGGGTAAAGAATCAGGAGACAGACTGGATTCAGAGAAAACATCATCAACAATATCAAGCACATGGGGGATAGCCAGGGGCCTGTGCTGAGGCAGTAAAAGAAAATAGCTGAGCCTTTTCTTGGATTCTGAATAATCCTGGCTCTCCCAGTGGAAATGTTCCCTCATGGTGTGCAGTTTCCCCAAAAGAATAATAATCCTCAGGTGGAGAGGTTAAAGGTATAGATTCTTCAGCATCAGAGTCCTCATAAGGAGGGAGAAAATAACCATGATCTGAAGAGGAATCAGAGGAAATAGAAACCTGGTCAGAGGAATCATAATCAGTTTGTTGCCTAGGCCTTTTTTCAGGAGGGGGATGGGATCCCCTGATCAAAGTAATCAAGTCTTCGACCATTTTAAGCATCTGTTTCTTTGGCATAGATGACTGTCCAGGAGAATGATGTACTTGTTTCCTTGTCTTTACTGGTGTCTTTGACTGTACCTTGGCTGTTGCAGAGGACTTAATAGTAAGCTGTGAAGGTCTGAAAACACCCTCAGAAGCCGATGCCTGCTCAGTGGCTCCAGACCCATCTGAGGGAATAGTTTCCGTAGGCGCAATACCTTGAGTATCCAGAGGCCTAGTAGTCTACACGTGGGAGTCGGACACTGCCTGTGGCTCTGAGGTAGTGGGTGTCAGGGGCTGCAAAAGCGCCTCACTGAGAACCGGCGAATGGCCTAGAAGAGGCTTCGTCGGTTTTGGACCTCGGATGCCTGTCCTTTTCCTTGTCTTTGCACTTTTTATGAATTCCGGTAGTCGGTTGTTCCGACGGCATTATATAGTTAAACCTTCGGCCAAAGTAAAGTAAGGCAAAATCAAACCGACATTTAATAGTGCGTTTGTTGAATCTAGCACAAAACCGACAACTAGTAACGTCGTGGTCAGGGCCTAGGCAAGGAATGCAGTAAGAGTGAAAATCCTTATGAGGTATTTGCTTCCCACAAGAAATACAATTGTTAACTTTTACTGACATCTGTTCTGGAGCAAGAAAAAGTTTCCCCAACGGGGTACTTAGCTTTATTGAAGACTTCGGATCTGAAACTCTATTTCGAAAATCTCAGGAGTCGGCCGACCGGCACTTGCGAACTGCTTTTGCTTCGGGCACCGCGCGGCAAGAAAGACTGAAGAAAATGGTGTCCGTTGCATCTTTTATACCCCTGGCGCACTGACGTCAGGGAAGAGGCAACAACAACTGACGCCGGACCAAGACTTTGGAACTCGGGCCGACTGTGGGTAGCCTGCAAGCAGGATAACCCAAGTGTTATGACTGCAACAGTGAAACACGATAAACATCTGATGACCTGCTTAGCGGTAGAGACATTGGAAGGCTTAGCCTTCCGTGGTCTGTCTCTATCTCTACGTTTTTTCAGAATGTCTAGGGATTGTTGGCTGATGGAAGCCATTTTGGAATGCGAAGACGGAAGATGAAAAAACCTGTCTACAATAAGAGCTTTACGACAAATGGTTCTCGCGTTAAAGAGGGCACAGAACCGGCAAAGGGGGATGTCGTGGTCTGGGCCTAAACAAGTGACGCAGTATGAATGGAAGTCTTGGCATGGGATCTGCTTTCCACAGGTGAGACAATTGTTAACTTTTTCTGACATCGGATAGTGCAAGAAAAAAGGATCCCCAATGGGGTACTTAGCTTTAGACGTTTTCAGCTGTAATTCAAACGATGGTAGCAACCGACCGGCACACTTGCAAACTGCTTCTGCTATGGACTCCAAGGCAAGAAAGACTGATGTAATGGCATTGGCTGCATTGCTTTATAGCACTGATGACCTGACGTTAGTCAACAAGCGACAGCAGCTGATGCAGAAAAACACTGACTCTGGTATTCGGGCCGGCCGAGGGCTATCGCAGCAGGAATAACCCCCACAGGTGATTACTGCAACAGTGAAACACGAAGAACATCTGTAGTACAAACAAGCAACCATACAGAAAAGGAGGAGGAAAACTACATTACTTAAAGAAAAATAAAGATAGATGGAGAAGGGCCAAGCAAAAAGAAACAATAACTTGCAAAACCAATAAATAAAGGCCAAGCAAAAAACCAATAATCCAAAACCATTCATCTGAAGATGTCCCTAGTGACAAAAACACAGTGAAAGTAGAGCATTTATGTGTTGTTGGTTTAGTTTTTTCGAGTGACTGTTTACTGCCTTTTAATTGCCAATAAAAGGAGAATTCCAGTTCAGTGGTGGTCATCGAAGAGCCTAACCTTTCGAAAAATAAAGATAGCTTGCTAGTACGTGGAACAGGGAAGATCATCAAATGAACTGTTTTTGAAATTCAGAAGATAGCATCCAGGACTGTACAGAACACTAAGGTAGATTATTAGAAACAAAGGTTCTTTAAAGTCATTATGGACTGCGGCAGACTCAACCAGAAAATGAGCAGTTGGGAGCAGCAGTGGAGGAGGAAAGAGGAAGCCAAACAGAACAAAAAAACAGAAAGAATTCTGGCATTTTAGCTTTCTACTAGGTTTTCTTATTCAGGTACCAATATCCTCGATGTTGAAACCCTTACATCTTACTTGTTCTACAATAAGAGTTATTCGGTTAAATCAACCAAATTTATAACTTAATTCTACTTTAAAAGCTTTGCTCACTTTCCCCGTTTTACAGTTTGTCACTGAATATATCCAAAACATCTGCTATAAGATCTGCTCTAAGAATTTAGCAAGATGTAACAGTGCTCCCATCAAAACTGTCAAGTATCTAGTCATAATACTAGCAAAGGTTCCTAGCACAATAGTTGATACCAATGCAATTCTAATACCAAATGAGCTCACCAATAAAAACACTTCAGGGAAAATAATGCATCTTCATTTTCCTGAGCTGGTACAAGTCATGATGATGCTGATACTTTCCAAAATTTTGTTTCTGTAAGGCATTTGCCACAATTTAACATGTGTCCACTCAACTAAATTAAACGCGTGAAATCTAAAATGTATGATTTTTTTACTGGATGCCTTTACCCCCTCTATATTTGCAGAAATGTACTGATGACACTGAAAACACATGAGGATTAGGTCGACCCAGCATCATGCATCACTCTGTTGTACTTGCACATTAGCATAATTTTAGGGAGAGAGATCCACCTAAAACCCATACAGATATGAGTGAAGCTAGAGTTGTTCATGTGTGAAGTGTAATGCCTGCTAGCAAATCTTTCAACAAAATCTGGGATTTGGGTGGCCTAGAAGTACCAGTAAACTAATGCTGCATGCCGAGCAGCTGACCACATAACCATTAAGGGGAAGAACAGGATAGAGTTTTAAAGATTATGATGCATGTCTGCTATACTTCATGTATACTTTGTATCCGCCAAATTCAACTGCAGACAGCCAAGAAACCTCTGACACAGGACTGTCTCTGCATTAATATCTGCACTTTTGAAATTCTGTCTTCAATAATTTTTTTGCTCATAACTAGGGTTCTTAATGAAGGACCAAAGCACTCATTTTCGACCCACACCTAGTGAACTCGACTTTTTGTCTTAGTGTGTCAGTGATCCTGCACTTCACTGGCATGTTACAGCAACATCCTGAACTGAACAGGTGCTGTAGCTACAGCAATGCCATAGAGCGACTGCTGCATTACACAGAAGTATACAACTATAGTGACTGCAGGTTAGTCGCTCAATGTGTTTTTATCACTACTTGATGTGCAATCCCATTCAATGGCATGACTGCAGTTCACACAAACAAACTGTATCTTGTTTTGAGAACAAGAAAAAAAAAATGCAACCTCAGATGAGACAAAACAGATTCATAGTACAGACAGAACAGCTTCTTCAGCTTATAACTCAGTGGTTAGAAGTATAAATCTAAAACATTTCTGTACTAAAACTAACTCCAGCATGAACCATACTGCCTACAGGCACACAACTTTGTTACATACATGCCAAAAAAAACTGCATAATAATGTCAACATGTATGATCCAAGTATCTGCTGAGTGCCAAGGCTATGTCTAACTTTAATGCTGGAGCAAACAAGACATCTTGTTTGTACCCACTACACTAACACAAGACATATCTTCTTTTCTTGCTGATGAAATAAAGAATCAATGATATGTGAGGTTGACAACTAGTGTTAGCTGTGATGTGGGTCAAAGAGGTAAGCTTCAGTCCATTATGGAGCTTGTATTTGCAATGATTACCATTGCATGTGAAAAATAATTTATCCCTTTGGTGACAGTAATTCTGTTATGCAGCTAAGCTTCTCAGAGATACTGCATTTATAAAAAAACAAGCACCTGTGATATACACTAAGACGCATATAACTCATGTGACACTATGCTAAATTGATTGTGGGAGTGCTGATGATGAACAAAAATAATCAGTACATTTACTCCCCAGAGGGAAAACTGTTGACAAATAAATCACCTTTTATGCAGTGGTTTTTGTTAAGAGAAAAAGTTTTAAAACATACTATTATTTGTCTCTTTCTCCCATCTAGCAAGATGAATATGCTATTTGCTGAAGTGTTGGTAAGAAAAGGTCATTGATCCATGTTTATTACAGATGGGCTTTATCTATGATAGATGTAGTTTGCTTATGAACTTGAACAACACCGGTTTTCTATACTTCTGAATAAGAGTTAATTTACTGAGGCAGGCTCTGGAAAATTCCAGCTACCACTGTGGTTTTGAGGTAAACGTTCTACACTAACTGTGGTTTTGAGGTAAACATTCTACACTAGCTGTGGTTTTGAGGTAAAGCATTCTTTTCTGAGGTAAATTGTGATCCTAGATGTTTTTCATAGCCAACTGTCAACTGTTAGAAATGTAACAAAAGCTATTTTGGTTAGTAACAGGAAAGTATAAAAATTGATGTCAGTAACCAAGCTGATCAGATTGAGATCATCTCTGTTGCTGTAATCTGGTTAGCAGTTAATAAAGGAAATTTTCATCACCTGAGGCAGATGTGACTCGCTTGAATTTTTTCTTCTGACAGTTTTAATATACAATGCATCACAAAATTCTGTGCTCTCTGATTGACTTTGATGTGAAATAATGCAGCCAATATGCCTATCATCATTGATAGACCTGTAAATAGCATTACCATTTTTTGAGAATTTGGAATTGATGATGAAAATATTTTTGGAGCTTTCTTTTTCATCTACTTACAAGGTAGCCTCAGCACTTGCATCAAAGGGGGAATGCTGCTAAAACACAGGTGCATCCTATCTGATTTGCCTTCAATCTCACAAGCAAGGAACTAAAACTCTACACTACAGAGCTGCTCACAAAGCCAGCAGTGGTGAAAGCCTCCAACTTTACAATTACTATGATACCTAATAAGCCATTTGCCACATTTTAACATTTATCCACTTTAACTACATTAAATGTGTGAAATCTGAAATTTAGGATTTTTTTATTGAATGCATTGAACCCTCCATATTTGTAGAAATATACTGATGAGACTGAAAGCGAATGAGGATCAGGCCTAGCCACTGCCTTCCTCTGCTGCACTTGGAGATTAGCAGAATTTTAAGGAGAGAGATTCCGTCACCATTACTACACACACACACACACACACACACACACACACACACACACACACACCATATTTAGAAGCTGGGGAAGCATTTTTAGCAAGAAAAATTTAAGACTTTCAATATTTTTGAACACAGAAGTAAGTTGATATTTTAAGACTTCTCATAGAAGTAAAAAATACATTTTTGAGTATGAATCACAGTACAAAGGTGAAATCTGCTACTTTCACTTCTGCAGGATATCAATTCTACAGGAGGTAAGCTATGGGGGTAGAGACCCGAATCCACAACATAAAACTGGGACATTTTTCTTTCCTCTTGATGCTACAGACACCCCCCCGACAGAAAGGAACTATAAAAAGCCAAGAGCCAAGTTAAGTGCAGTAGCAAAAATAAGGTAAGGAACATTCCTTTCATTCTATTTTCAATAGGATTGGCAGTATGCAGTAATGCAAAACATTTCTCTTGCTTACATTCACAGGTTTAAAACACAACCCTATTTTCTTTTCTCTGTTTAACTTTGGTGAGCAACACATCTTGTTTCTTTCCAGAATTCAGATATTAATTAATGCAAGGTATCTATGAAGTCCAAGATAAGAAATATGCACAAGGCAGTAAAAGGCTTACAATAAATCACTGAAGTCTCGGTTTGGAGTTGGTGACCTCAGAATTCCTTATGACCTTGTTTCATAATATATTTATTTACTGACTGACGTTTGATCACTGGGAAAGTCCAACTGGGTAGAAGCTCATTTTCAGCGAAGGGCTAGGGAGAAAATCATTGCTGCACAGCTATAGTTACATGCTTTTTTGTACTGTTCAAAATATTACAATACTGCTGTAATTCTTGCCATTTAAATGCAAAGTTTACAGCATCTATGTACAGACACACTCAATATTCTGGTTTGTAATTATGTTAATGTCTTCACCAAGTATAAAACTGTTTTCTGATTTTTTTTTTAATTCCACCCTGCGTGCTAGTCACCAGTACTCCCACAATTGGTCCATTCATTCCCCATGGAGGAAACTATTGATTACAGGAAAGCTCTTAAATGAAATGTCAGCCTTGAAATGCCAAGTGCTGACAAGTGAAAAACAAATTACCAAAACCAAACGAAAAAACAGTGAAACTTGAAGACTGCTCTTTTTTGCAAGGGGGGTTGGCAAGCCCCACCTGCACACCCTGAACTTATATATATAAACTCTTAGATTGCCAGAAAAAAGGGAGTATTCTACTAAAAGGCCATCTCAGTATTAGTATATGTAACTCCATTTTTTCCCCCACCAATTTGTCTCAGATGTTTTGGGACATGCACTAGTAGGTCTCAACATTTCAAATGGCTACCCACAGGAGGCTGACATCCAAGCAGTTCCCAGAGTTTTAATAATTTTTATACCCACTCTCTCCTCCTTGGTGTCTAACATGTAAGTTCAAACACTGAGTGTAATGCAATATCTTTCCACTGTGGGTGTGCAAATTCTTGTACCTGCCCCGTGAAGTCTTTTATGGGAATGTGGGTTGGCAGTGACACGTGCATATCCTGACTCCCTGTTGTACACCATGCACTTTCCTTTTGATTGTATTAGTTGGTATTGCAGTATGTCAGACTGCCTCCTTTCCCCCAACTGCCTCAGCCACTCATTCCCATCCTCCCCAGCCCGAGCTGCTAATCTATAGTGGGTCTTCTTGGTACAGTCAGGGTTTTGTCTCTCTATGCCATGGAGTACAGAGCTGTTTTGTGCATTCCAACATTAACACACTTGCAGCTAAAATGTACTCTCTTGCTCCATTAGCACTCAAATCTGAAAACAAATCTGAGAAACTTTGGAAATGATTTGGGCAAATCCTTAAGAATGTTGGGATCATTTTGTTTAAATAACCAATTTATCAATTTGTATAACTGAATGAAGCATCCAAAATGTTTTCCAATAGCTCACAGCTTTTTATTTTTTCTGCAAGCTCACAACATCTGAGCAAATGCTCAAAGAATCTTAAATGCATACAGCATCTGAGCCGTTGCCCAAATGATCGAAGCACTTGCTTTAGTGAAACCTGATCACAAAGTATATTTACTTAAATACCAAAATGCCTTTTGGCATTTGTTGAAATGATCTACCTCTAGGCAAATGCTAAATGCACTAAGCAACTGGTACACTTACATAACCATGAAACACACACATATACAAGCAAGTGAAATGCTGACTTTTATCCAATTGCTATGTTTGTAATAGTACCAAAGAATTATACTTTCTCCAGTATCACGACCACTTTCTCCCAAATGGGGAGGGATGTTTACAATGACTAAGAACCACTCACTACTGTGCTATGTGGAAGCAAAATGCTGCAAACTCACCCTGTATGACAGATGTAGGACATGCCACTTCAGTTATTTATATGCAAAATGTCCCTAGTTTCTATAGCACAATTTTGGCTTGTCCTTAACATATTCTGAATGCTGTATGCCCAGCAAAATAATAAACATTCACTATTGGTGCTTTAAATTCAATGCACAGACATCCCCTGCAGCAGTTTTTTTGAGCTCACTATGGCCGCTCTCTAAAGACAAGCATACGTACGCATGCTGAATTCACCATGGCTCACTTTGTGACTTGCACATGACAGCACTGATTCAACAGATAAACTCCACACCAAGTGCTGTTACCAGAAGTCACTAATATGTCAAGTCACAGCCACCTCCCAACCCCAGAGATAAATGATCTGATCGTGGCCACTCATTCCCATCCTCCCAGTCAGCTCCTATAGGTTCTCCAACCGCTGTTCAAACTCGTGTCTCTTGCCCCGTAATCGGGGCTTTATCATTTTATGTCATGGAGCTGGCAGAAAATATATTAATACTTTAGGTCATATAACATCAGACAAAAGGGAAAATAGTTATAGCCCTGCATAAAAACATCTCTTCTGAATTCATTGCTCCTGATTTTGACGAACTGCTGGCTCACAGTTCATAGTGATCTGATGGCTCATTCACTAAAGATCCATTATGCACTCAACTAATATATCGAGTTCAATTTTCTGTCTCATAGTGTCACACAACAATGTTAGAGCCTTCACTGCACTCCTTTTGGGAGTATTAGGCTATCTGTATTACCTTTAAAATACAGGTGGTAGTCTACTTGTCTTTGCATGGCCTGCACCCCACTTACCTGTAGAATGCTTGTTTTGTGATACTGCTCACTTCTGATTTGATTCAAAGCCTCCCGAGGACTGCTGATAGTTCCTAAGGGCAATTTGAAAATCTGAGCTTTCATTCGTTTGCTTATCAGTTTCCTGCCCCATATCTGTACATTTTATTTCCTTGGTGGATTCAGGACTGGTCCACATTAGCGTGTATCCACAGGTCATTAAAGACCAATCTCTTTGAGATGGGATCGGAGAATGTGACTGAATTTTACTAACTTACACCACCTAGGTTCCTGTAGACTGACTTATCTGTTAAGTCTGTTGATCGGTTTGACTATCTTATTATGTTTCATTCAGTTGTAAAGCAGGTATTTTTTGACTCGTGTGATGTATCCTGTGTGATAATTGTTACTTGCACTTACTTTTAACGCATTTTATGGTTGTGGCGACTTGGCGGAAAGCACCTTAATAAAGTCTGAAGATGAAGAAGGCTATATGCAGTTGTTCTGCAGCATGCCTCACTACCTTCCCCTCAGGGTTACCAATGACATACTCGACCTTGAGAATGTCAAGCATAAAAGAGTCTTATGGCACCAGTGCTGTACTCTGCATACATCTTTTAATGTACCTAGCTCAATGTACCTGCTTAATGTCTTCAGAAGCTGTGCCACACTCTTAGTAACACTAAGTTGAAAATCTGGACATATAATACTTCTACATCTTAAATATGACCACAATTACACAATTTTAAGGAGCTTATCAACAAGATGTAGAAGGATCTGCTAATTCCTATGACGGCAGCAAACACAGTATGAGAAATGCTTTGAAATGGAAGTGCTACTGAAGAAACAGATGCGACTGGTACAATTAAACGAGCACTTAACATAAATTCTCAGATAACCCATTCAATCCAATATAAAGGAGTTAGAATCAATCCTGGCACTCAGTGCAGACAAAGAAAAGGTATTAAATCCAACAGGGTGCCAGCCAACCGCATGATATACAAACACACACACACATACACACCTACACCCCCCAAGCACATATACACAAACCTATGGGCATTGTCTTTGAAATGGAGGAAATTGAAGTCATCTCAAACCAAGAATTACTAAAGTTACAAGGTCAATTGTGCCAAATGTAACACAGGCTAGAAACTACTTTTAAAAATTATTCACAGATACAGTCACCATACAAATTTTACTTCTCTACTTCAACATTTAAAATAAAGAAAATGTAAATATGTTACAGGAAAATAATTTCACAGAGCACTGGGACAGCAAAGTGCTGAAAGCAGTTAGAGTTATTGCTCACACTGCTTGGTTCTCACCATTCCTTCTCTGCAGAGTCTGCACACCCCCTTGGATCCATGGAGGTTCTACCAGGTGTTCTGGTTTCCTTACAGATTCCAAAAATATGCCATAGATAAAGTGGCGATTGTCTACACTGTCCATAGGTGTGCATCCTGCAATGGGTTGGCATACAAGTTCAGAATTAGTTTACAGCCTTGTGTCCACTGAGAGCTGGGTTAGGCTTTGGTTCCCTATGACCTTAAAATGGATTATGTGGGTTAGCCCAGAATGAACAAGTGAACAAATGAATGACTGATGCTAGCATTGACTTTTGAGTCCGAAATGTGCATCAACTGAGCTAGTTTATGAGTGTGAAGGCCTGTCATATACATAGCTGAAAATGTGGACCTAAAATACTGATACCTAGCAAGGCTGGACAAAAATCAGTCATATTAAACAAAGACTCACAGCTATGGCAAGTCTGGGGTAAACTTTAAAGAGAACATGTCTTAGCATCCCCCACTTTATGAAGACATCACAGTCACTGGGCAACTCCATTTCTACTGGTGAGCTCCCAGGCACCTTTGGAAATCAGTTACTAGGGCACAACTGCATATTGGCAGCAGTATATTTCTTAAGGTGGCATCCTTTAGGTGGTATTTTGAAAACAGCCTATCCTGCTTCATGAATTAATGAACAGCCACTGTGCAGTTTACTCCTGAAGTACGATTTCAAAGTCACCAAGTAAAACCACCATATGGGAAAATACTCAATGAACTGTTCTTCAGGATGTGTGGTCCCTTACATGATGCATTCACAATTAGGACAGAAATCCATTTAATGCACATTGTCACTTAGCGTTTGCCAAATTAAATGCAGTCTCTTAACTTTAGAAATAAATAACTTACACTACAGGAACTTCTTACACTGGAGGTTAAGGAATCATGCAAGAGTGAGTTTGTGGAGGGATTTAAATTGGGGACATGACTTGGAAAACTGCATTTGCAATCTGTAAATCTGCTGATAGTGGGAGAATGGGCAACTTTGATGTTTCTACTGGAAAAGTTCATAAGGCAAGGAATTCCCATGTCACTATTAAGAGATTCAGGGATGCAGCTGGAGAGCAGAATTGTTAGACGCAAAGGACTCTTCTTTGCTATCCCCAATCACCAGCCGTGACCCCATCCTGTCACATGAGCAAGGCAAAACTTTTCCCAAGTCACTGTGTAAGGCTGCATGTGCTTGGGTGTCATACAATAGCCTTGCACTGTGACACTGAGGATGTGAAACCATTCTAAAGTCACTATCTCAATTGATGCGTGTGTGTTGAGGGAGTACGAACAAACAATCACACACTGAAACGCTGGGGATGCTAAACCTTTGGAAAGTCACTGTGTGTGTGTGTGTGTGTGTGTGTGTGTGTGTGTGTGTGTGTGTGCATGCTCACTTGCACATATTCGCGTGTTGGGAAACACTGGGGATTAATCAACTGTTAGAAAGGAGGCAATGCTGCAAGAAGCAGTAATATCAATCCATGCAACTCAAGAGCTGTAATACACATGCAGTACTGACTGACATTTAGTCTTTGCCACTTGTCTCATACTGTGATAACTTACACCGACTAGTTAATGAACACTGGGTGTGCTGAAAAATCAACTAGCACAGCTAATTCGTGAACCAAAATCCGGTTTGTGTCAGGGCATCACATACCCCTCTCTGCTCAACAGTTCCACTCCCACAAGGCAGAAGAAAAGCGCTGCCTGTGTAAGTACGCAAGTGAACAAATAAGATCCTGTCATTGATGTGATGCGATGCAGCTGCAAGATTCTGTAAAATTTTGTACAAAAAGAAATCAATATACCACTGGTCAAAACAGTTTAAGGTTAGAAACATTTTAAGTACATTTAACAACCACAGTGAGTTTTTTCTGCATTGCAGGTACTGCAATACAGTATGACTCACTCTGATAAAGTCCCAGTTTTGAGTTTCAGAATGATTTATTAAGCTGTTGCTATCCAAGCTGACAAACTGTGTTTGTGTTCTCTTTTTATCGCAGTTCTTTACTTCACTGTGTTATCTATACTGTAAGCATTTTACTCCTCTGACAAGTATAACCTCTCCCTTTCCTCTAGCTATGCCAGGAAGGGAAGTCAGCCTGCACCAAGTTTATTCATACTGACTTTAAGACACTTAATCTTTTACAGCTGCTTGACACACTTCACAGTTTCCTTCAGTTTGTCTGAGGAATATCAGCTAAATTCTAATGCTACATTCATGACGACACTCCCCTTGACCATGTTTTGCTCTTGGGCAACACTATTGTAAAATGAATCGCTACAACCCTACTATTGTATAGCAAGATGGGAAATAAGAAGTTATGTACTTACCATAACGTTCCATCTGAGTAGGTAAACTTCATTTGTAAGCAACCTATGGGATTTGGATCCGACCTCGGATCCGAGCCGGCAGTTTTCAACAGCTTTAGATCCGAGCTCCAAGCTCCTCCCCTACCCATAATCCCCTGCCAACCCTGACTGACCTCAGATCAAGTTTGCCCAACAGCAGAAACTGCTATAAAATTATCATTCTCAAGATAAGTGGGTAAACCCCATGGACCTGAGTATGAAGACATTCAGAAGTGTGGGGGCAGGAAGGAGGGACGGTTGCTGACAAATGAAGTTTACCTACTCAGATGGAACGTTATGGTGAGTACATAACTTCTTAATCTGAAGTTGTTAACTTCATTTGTGCAGCAACCTATGGGACAGAGTCCCCAGCTACCTATGTCTTGGGGGGCCTTCATGGAAGGATGTTCCGGAGCACTGCAGAGCCAAAGGATGCTCTCCCTCTGGAGATAATGTCCAATTTGTAGTGACTGATAAAAGTATGAGATGAGGCCCAAGTGGCTACCTAGCAAATATCATCCAAAGAAACTCTAGCTCTAAAAGCCGCAGAGGTAGACACAGAACGAGTAGAGTGGGCATGGACTCCCTGAGGTGCGGGCCTACCCAAACTTTCATATGCTAAAAGGATACACTGTGAAATCCATCTAGACAGTGTGACTTTACACACAGATTTACCCAAGTTAAATTTGGCAAAGGAGACGAACAACTGGTCGGATTTCCTATGACCAGATGTCCTGTGGATGTAGAAGCGAAGTTGTCTATGTACATCCAATGAGTGTAATTTGTATTCCCCTTTGTTGTGGTGATTAGGAAAAAAGACCGGTAGGTTGATGGACTGGTTAATATTAGACTCAGAGGCAACCTTGGGAAGAAAGGAGGGATTGGTCCTGAGGTAAACTCTATCCTTGTGAAAGGTCAAGTAAGGGGGTTTTACACAGAGGGCCTGTAGTTCAGAGACCCTTCGAGCCGAGGTTATAGCGACAAGAAAGGCCGTTTTCCATGACAAGAACTTAAGATCTACTGTAGCTGCAGGCTCAAACGGGGGAGCTGACAAGGCCTGAAGCACCAGCGTTAAATCCCAAGGAGGTACTATATCCTTCACTGGAGGTCTGAGCAAAAAGGTGCCCTGCAAAAAGGTCTTGCATAATTTCGTGGTGATTAAAGGGCCCAGTTAATTTCCCACGTGATAATGAGACATAGCTGCTAGTTGAACCTTGACTGTGGAGGAGCTAGCCCCCTGATGGAACAGTCCTGACAGGAAGTCTAATACAGCGGGCAAGGGAGCTGTAAAAGGATCCAAATTTTTGCGTTCCGCCCAAATGGAGAAACGTTTCCATTTGCTGCTATAGATCTTCCTAGTAGAGGGCTTATGTGCTGCTACTAGAATAGTTTTAACTGGGGAAGAGATGCCGGGAGTCCTAGCTACAAGTGGAACTGGAAAAGCCAAGCTGTGAGCTTGAGGTTGACCAGGTTCGGGACTGGGAAATCTAGGGGGTGAGATATTAGATCCGGACTGGGATCCAGAATCCAAGGAGGATTCACCAGATGAGACCAAAGGTAAGGGAACCAGGTTTGATGAGGCCAAAACGGGGGAATGAGAATAATCCTGCTCCCCAACCGACTGGCTTTCTGAAGAAACTTCAGCATCAGGGGAAGAGGAGGGTAAGCATAAAGAAGACCGGGAGGCCAAGCAAGCACCAGAGCGTCTCTCGGGAGTTTCCCGGAAGGGAAAATGAGAGTGAAGTATTTTGTGTTTGAGGGAGAGGCAAAGAGATCGCAACAGGGTTGACCCCATTTGGCGAAAATCCGATTCGCTATCTCGGGATTCAGAGACCACTCATATGGTAGCAGGATGGTGCGACTTAGCTTGTCTGCTAGGATGTTGGACCGTCCCGGAATGTGTGTTGCTATGAGAAAGCGGTTGGTGGACATCGCCCATTCCCACACCCTCATGGCCTCTCGGCAGAGTGGGTAAGACCTGGTTCCCCCCTGTTTGTTGATGTACGAGACAACTGACATATTGTCCATCGGAATCGCAATCGTTCCTACAGGAAGAAGGTCCTGAAGTGCTTGCAACTCTAACAGTGCTGCCCTCATCTCTAGGACGTTGATATGCAGTGAGGTCTCCGTGAAGTCCCACGTGCCTTGGACTGTCCTGCCCGAACAATGCCCCCCCCACCCGAGGCGGGAGGCATCTGTGGTCACCGTGGCTAGTGGAGGGGGTCATAGAAAAGGCGTCCTTGCTGTAGGTCCGTGGATTGGAGCCACCATAGGAGGGCCCTCTTGCAGGCCCTGCTGAGTGGAATGGAATGGTTCAGAGGATAGTGAAGAAAAGACCACTGCACCTGAAGGGTCCATTGTAAGACCCTCATGTTCAAACGTGCCATTGGCAATAGGTTGATTGCTGCCGCCATCGAGCCAAGAGCCCTCAGGACCAATTCCGCCGGAGGAGCTGGAGATTGTAGAATGGCTTGCACGTGTAGCCTCAGGGTTAGTAGCCGGTCTGAGGTCAAGAAAGCTAGGAGTTTGTTCGTGTCTAATCTGGCCCCTATGAAGTCTATGGTCTGCATCAGGGTAAGAGATGACTTCTCTATGTTGATAGTAATCCCCAGCCGGGGAGCTAGATGAAGAAAGTAGTTTCTGGCTGAATAGAGTAGATGCCTTGTCGGGGCGGTAAGGAGCCAGTCGTCCAGGTACAGGAAGACCTGGATTCCCTGGAGCCTCAGGTGGGACGCTATCACTGCTAACACTTTTTGGTGAACACCCTGGGGGCTGTGGTGAGACCAAAGGGGAGGACCCTGAATTGGTAATGACTGGCTCCTAGCCGGAAAAGGAGGAACCTCCTGGATCGCCTGTCCATCAGAATGTGGTAGTACGCATCCTTGAGGTCTATAGAGCACATCCAATCGTTCTCCCGTAAAAGGGGGAGAAAGGATTGAAGAGTGACCATGTGTAACTTCTCTTTGGTTACTGACAGATTCAGTGAATAGAGGTCGAGGATTGGTCTTCGGTCCTCCGTCTTTTTTGGCACTAAGAAGAACCTGGAGTAAAACCCGGACCCGCACTGGTCTGGGGGGGGGACGGGGACGTGTTGGATGGCTCTTTTTTTCAGCAAATGTTGGATTTCCATTGCTGCGGCCTCCCTCTGATCGGGTGGGACATCGGGGAGGTAACTGGGACTGCGTGGGTAACGAGAGAAGGGAATCTGATATCCTCTGGATATGATGCGAAGCACACAGCGGTCTGTCGTGATGGACTCCCAAGCTGCTGGGTGCTTCGAGAAATGCCCCCCCAACTGCCTCCATAGTGGCGCAGTCAGGCAACCCCTCAGGGTGTTGCGTGGGTTGGTCCGAGAAGGGTTCTCTGGATCCAAAGTTCTGAGGGCCCCCTCTGCCTCTAGAGCGGCGTCCACCCTGCCCTCCTCTGCAGCGGAAGGGCTGGGAGTCCGGAGCGGGACGAGACTGTTGCGACTTCCGGAACCACATCTTCTTCTTCTGTCCCTTTTGGTTCTTAGAGAAGGACCTCTGGGGAGCAGAAAAGTGGACTCCGACGGCAGACAACGTCTTCCCGTCCTTTTCGCTCTGGACCAAAGTATCTTGCATGGTTTTGCCGAAGAGGGCAGAACCATCAAAAGGGGCATTAGCGAAAGACGCCTTAAAGGGTTCCGCGAAATCACAGTGCCGTTGCCAGGCCTGACGTCTCATAACGAGGCCTGATCCGCTGGCTCGAGCGGCTCCTTCCGTGGCATGAGACAGAAGCCGTATAGAGGTGTTAGATATGGATCATAGAGTGGCCATCCAGGTGGAGTGCAATTGTTTGTCCTCCGCCGACATGGACTCGGGGGGGCGACGCAGCGTACTTTTTGATAAGTTCCCGCTGCAGTCGTAGCACATGTGCCATGTAGTTCAGCGACCTCACAGAGAAGGTAGCTGAACTAAACACCCGCTTCCCAGACTCCTTGCTCGGGGGGATGAACCGAGGGACTCTCCTGAGCAAGTTCCCTCTTGGTGGCTGCCGCCATCAACATGGCATCTACAGGGGGGGGCCTTTGCTCCAGTGGGCTTTGTTGGAGGGTGGGCTGAGAATCTTGTCCAGGCGCTTGGGGACTGGCTCCACAGTGTCCAGCTCCTTCCATGCCCTGGTAGTAATCAAGTCTACCAGGGGGTTGGCCGGAGGGGACACCCAAGAGGTAGACGGGCCTGCTTCAAACGCCTCCAGGAACACGGATTCGTCCGAGGTAGGCTTTGGGGCAGACCACCCCCCCCCTTATTCTGAGCATCTCCATGATGTCACCGAAAGGGACATCTTCGGGGGGTGATCTTGGGGAGCCTTCCCCTTCCTCCAAATCCGTGTCCTCAGTCAAGGACTCGGGGGAGTCCAGGTGCCGCCTCTTGCACCTTCGCTTGTGAGGAACTTTCTCTGGGGGCTGTCCGAGGAGGTCTCACCAGCAACGTCTTGTTCCAATGGAACTACCTGGGATGTCAGAGCAGGCTGTCCCTGGGGCCGGGTGATGGAAGTCGGACCCAACTGAGAAGGAGTGCAGGGTGGAGCCGTGGCAAGGGCCAGGGGCCTGGAATCCCACGACAGAACCCTCTCCACCACGTTGAATGCTGAGGGAAAGCTGCTCTCTCTGGGATCCGAGAGCAGACCCTCCCTCGGATCCGATGGATGGACTGGAGCCGGCGCCGAAGTGATCGGATCCGACAGACCAGTATGCACCGACCTGGACGGAGCTGAAGACATACCGATACCGCCCGACCCGAAGCTCAGCCCTCGGCTCCGAGAGCTCAGATCTGAAGAAAATGGACCAGACAGACTTGAGGGAGGTGTCGGCGCCGAAGTACCCGAGACTATCGGCGCCGACACACCCCCGGGCTCCAAGGCTGCCCGGCTCCGAAGACTCCAAACCCGGGAAATGGGATGGAGAAGGAGCTATCGGGGCAAAGAAGGGGGGGGAGACAGGGGCACTCCCATCTGCAGTTGGGCCTGGAGGAATCTTCTCATCATCCGGTCCAAATCTGCATTGGTGAGACTTCGGGTGGATCTCGACGAGGCCACCTAGGTGGGGCGGGAGAGTCGCCTCGATGATCTCGATGGAGATCAGGCTTCCTCCTCCTCAGGACCTGGTGAAAAGCACGGGGACCGGATCCGAGAAGGAGGAGACCCAGAAGTCCTGGAGGCCGAAGCGGAGGCCTCGGCCCGCCGCTTGTGGTGCTTTTCCTTCCTCCTTTCTTTCCTAGCCTCCCTCTCCTCCGGGCCTAAGGCGGGAGGTTGAGTCCCGGCTGGAGGGATGGAAGCAGGAGTGGCAGCCGCCGCAGCGGGAGTCACGGGAGGACCGGAGGTAGAAGCCGAGTCCGGGGGCAGAAGACCCGCCAGAATCAGCTTAGACCTCCAGTCCTTGAGTGCCCTGGGGTTGAACACTGCACAGATGGTACAATCAGAGGACAGGTGTTCAACCCCAAGGCACATCGCACACCGAGTGTGGCCATCCACTGGGGACAGCTTATGGCCACACTCGGTGCACTTAGAAAGCACTAACTTTGGGGCCTCAGACATACTAGAGGGAAAAAAAAAACACACACACACACACTAGGCCCCAAACACGCACACACAACCCTAACGGAACCATGAAGGAAGGGGGAGGTTAGAATATGGGACAAAATAAATTAAACTAAGATAGTTCTAAGGGATAAGGGACCTGAAAAACACAGTCACACAAAAGTTAAGAAAAGGAGGCAGAAAAGTTAAAATTTTCTCACAAAGTACGAAAAACGCCTGGAACTCGGGGATCAAGTTGCTGAAGTAAACTGCGGCAAACTAGATCTGAGGTCAGTCAGGGTTGGCAGGGGATTATGGGTAGGGGGAGCAGCTTGGAGCTCGGATCTAAAGCTGTTGAAAACTGCCGGCTCGGATCCGAGGTCGGATCTGAATCACATAGGTTGCTGCACAAATGAAGTTAACTACTTCAGATCAGATATTTTGTGTACAGGTACAGCCTAGTCACTTCAGGAAAGTGTGTTACTCACAATCCCGACAAGTATTTCCTTATAAATCATTCAGTAACTTATTAATTCATTTAAAACAGACCAGTACCTTTTAAGTACGTAGCTTACTTTCAATGTTTTGTATCAATATAAATTACAGAACTGAGAAACAAATATGAAAACAGATATGGTGAAGTCAGAAGGGACACTGTACTGTGAGAAGAAACTTTAAATTTAGGGTTTAGCTTCTAAGATCTGGATGACTGTTCATATGCAGATACATGAAGCTAAGTCAGATACCATGATGGGAAACCTGTGCAAAATTCAATAAACTACATAATGAGGAAAGCCTGGTGCCCCTCTCGAGAGAGTCCTTAACACAAGCAAACAAAAACAGAAAGAAATGAAAAAGTCACAAATTTACACGTTGAGGAGGCCTCTGACAGCCTTAACTGTGCTTGGTTTACATAATCATGACCAAAGTCACACCTTGGTGGAAAAGTACAGTTGTGTACACTTACCATAAATGTAGATGTTCGAGTGTATTCACTGTTGCAGTCATCGCATTTGGGTTATCTGCTTGCAGTAGCTGTCAGTCGGCCTGATTATCAGTGTCTTGGGTCCTGCGTCCTGCTGTATATATATATATATATATATATATATATATATATATATACACACACACACACACACAAGGTTATACCTCCAACAAAAAAGCAAATACACCAAAAAGTTTGTAAACATAGTAAAGGAGAGTAGAGGTATAGCCAAAAGAAGTCAGGGGGCTGGAGGGAGGGTAACCAGGACTGCAACAGTGAATACACTCGAACAGCTACATTTATGGTAAATGTACACAACTGTACTATGTTCGTGTTTCAGTCATCACATTTGGGTAGATTCCCAAAGCTAAGGATGGGAGGAGGAATCTAGTTAGCATTAGGACCAGCTATAAGGCCCTGCAAGACTGCAGTGACAAAACCAGCTCTGGATTTAGAGAAAACTGGCAAATGGTAATGCTTGGTGAAAGTATGTACAGACCTCCAGGTAGCAGCTTCTAGGTTGTCCCTGGTAGGGACACATCTGAGAAAGACTGTAGAGGTAGATGCAGCCCTGGTTGAATGGGGTCTAATCCCCTGTGGGATAGGTTTACCATGGTGTTTATAGCAGAAATGAATGCAACGGCCTACCCATCTAGAAATGGTTTGCTTTGAAACAGCCTTCCCCCTCTGCCCCTGCAACAAATGCCACCAGCAGTTGTTCAGATTTCCTTTGAGGTTTAGTCCTGTCCAAGTAAAATCTAAGTTGTCTGTGCACATCTAAGGAGTGTAGTATCTGTTCCCCTTTATTCTGTGGATTAGAAAAGAAGGTTGGCAAATGAATGGACAGATTAAGAGCCACACTGGATACCACCTTGGGCATGAAGGAGGGATTGGTCCTGAGGGACACCCTGTCCGCATGAAAGATGATGAAAGGCTCCACTGCCATAAGGGTCTGTAATTCAGATACCCCTCTTGCTGAAGAGGTTGCTAAAAGGAAGGCCGTTTTCCAAAAAAGGAATTTTAAGTCTGCACTTGCAACTGGCTCAAAAGGAGGAAGAGAGAGTTTTTCCCATACAAAGTTATGGTCCCAGGCTGGAGTTGAGGCTCTCCTGGGTGGTCTTGAGTTTTTGGCCCCTCTGAGGAACTGCTTGAGCAGAGGATGAGAAAAGAAGGGTGGTTCTGTGTTGTAAAGAGCTGAAATGGCTGAGGTGTGAATTTTGATGGAGGAAAAAGGAAGGCCCTTATGAAGCATCTCAGTTAAGTATTGAAGAATCTGAGGTAAAATGGGCGCTGCTGTGCCCCATCCCTTGAGTTTGGTTCCCTGCACAGAATCTTTTCCATTTTCAGCATAAGATTTTCTAGTACTAGGCCTCCTTGCCTCCAAAATGACATACAATACTTGTTTACTGAGGGATGGTAATGGAGAGATTAGGTAATTAACCAAGTTGCCAGGTTCAGGGTTTGAAGCTGAGGGTGCAGAATCTGGCTCTCCTGCTGTGACAGCAGGGTAGGGGCCTGAGGCAGGTGCCATGGGGCCAGCTGTGATACACTGTGCAAGAGGGGGTACCAATGTTGGTGTGGCCAGTCTAGTGCAATCAGTATCATCCTTGGTTTGTCCTGTTTGATCTTTACTAGTACTTTGGAGAGGAGAGGCAGAGGAGTAAAGGCATAAACGGATAGATTTTTCCAGCTGAAGGACAGAGCATCCACTTTCCAAGCTTGTTTGTGGGGAGTCCTTGTGCAGAATTTGTCCAATTGGTAGTTCTGGGGGGAGGCAAACAGGTCTATATCTGGTCTCCCCATTTGTTTATCAACATGTTGAAAGTCTTTGGTTCCAGTTTCCACTCGTGTGGTTCCATGAGATTTTTGTTAAGTTCGTTTGCCAGTGCATTTAGTTTTCCTGGCAGGAACTGAGCCTGTAGATGCACTTGTTAGCTCAAGGCTGTGTTCCACAGAGCCACGGCTAGTCTGCAGAGGGGGTAAGAATGGGTACCCCCCCTGAATGTTTATGTACCACATAACAGTGGTGTTGTCCGTCTTTACCATTAATTGTCCTGGAAGAATGTGGTCCTTGAAAGCTGTCAGAGCATTCTGTACAGCTAACATTTCTTTTTGATTGATATGCAGGTGCATTTGACTTGGGTTACATTTGCCCTGAATGAACTTCCCTGCCACGTGAGCCCCCCATGCATAATCTGATGCGTTTGTTGTTAAGGTTTGGCAGGGGGTAGAGTGAATGGTAGTCCCTTGTTTTGGTGGCAGGCCTCTGCCCACCAAAGGAACTCTAAACTGTAGGCAAGGTATTATACGAATCATTGCTTCTAGATCCTGAGAATGGTGACACCATAGGCTTTTTAGATACCATTGTAGTTTCCTCATATGCAGTCCTGCATATGGAATTAGTAGAATGCAGGAGGCCATGAACCCCAAGGCTTGCAGTATTTGCCTTGCAGATAGCAGGGTTTTTGTGGCCATTAGTTTGAAGTAAGTTGTCAAATGAATTTGTTTCTCTGGCATGAGGAAAGCCATCTGGGAAGTTGTGTTCAGGCTTGCTCCCAGGAATAAAATTTGTTGACAGGGTACAAGATGTGATTTATTTTCGTTTATGGTGTACCCCAGACAAGTTAGCACCTTTTGTACAAATGCCAGATGATTCAAAAGTATGTCCTGGCTTTCTGCCTGAATTAGACAATCGTTCAGGTACGGGTATATTTAAATATTTCTTTGCCTGTAAAACGCAATGACTGGAGCTAGGCACTTTGTGAATACCCTGGGTGCAGTAGATAAGCCAAAGGGCAGTGCAGAGAACTGATAGTGCACGTAGCCTGCTTTGAAACGTAGGTATCTTTTGCAAGATTCCCTGATTTGGGATGTGCAGGTAGGCTTCTTTTAAATCCAGTGTTGCCAACCAGGCGTCTTTGCCTAGCATAGGAAGCAACTGGTGAAGAGTTATCATCTTGAATTTTGGAATCAGCAAAAAGGTGTTTACGATAGAAGGGTCCAGGATAGTATGCCATGAGTTGTCTTTTCTGGGTACCAGGAAAAGTCTTGAGTAGAAACCTTGCTCCTTTTCCTCTTGTGGTACAGTTTAAATAGCCTTTATGCTTAAGTAAGAGAGTACTTGCTTTTGAGCCTCTGCCCACTGATTTGGGGGTAGATCTGGCCAACCGTTTGGGGTTGGTAACGTGTGGAAATGAAATCTGTATCCTTGGGAAACTATATTTAAAACCCATTTGTCCTGGTAATAAGTTCCCAGTTTTTTGCCTGCAGAGCAATCTTTTCTTTCCCCCTAAATGAGCAGTCAGTTGAGAAGTGCTTGGAAGTTTTAAAGTTAAGTCATTGAGACAGTTTACCATAGGGGGGAGTCTTAATACTCCCTGATGTGGAAGTGGGAGCCCCCCACTGCTTAGTCTTGCACATACCTTGGGACTGAAGCCTGGGTGTTCTGCTGGTACTGGGATTGGACTGAGAAAGCCTGGAAGAGGCAGGAAAGGACTAATTCTTAGAGGGACAATGCCTACTAAATCTTGGAGGCTGCACTTGTAGGAAATCTTTAACAATTTGCATAGATTTAGCTTTTTCCTCCATCTTTTTAAGAACTTCTGCTTTGCTGCCAAACAGGCGGTCCTGATTTAAGGGAGCATCCAGCAATTTAGCTTTAACATGATCTGGCAAAGATTGCTCCTTAAGCCAAGCATGCCTTCTAAGTACAGACCCAGTGACAGCAGCCCTGCAAGATGCCTCTAGTGAATCAAAACCACACTGCACAGTATGTTTTCCAACCTGTTCAGCAGAATGCATTAAAACCCGTAAATCCTTATTTTCAGCACAGTCAGGAATCAACATCATTTTCTGTTTAAGCAATCCAATAATATGCTGCTGATACTTTTAACATATGAAACTGGCAGTTTAAGGCCCTAATGGCCAAGGTTGCAGAAGTGTATACCTCCTTACCCCATCTATCCAGCACCCTGGAGTCTCTATCAGAGGGGGTAGGATTTTTGGCAGTAGTAGCCTTAATGCCCTTGGGTTCCTGTGAAATGGTCTCAGGATCCACAGTAGGATTTTTAAAAAGGAACTTGTGAGAGTCTGGAACCCTGTAATATCTATCAGGTTTTTTGGGAGCCGGAGGTAGAGAGTCAGGGGCCAAGCTAGATTCCGAAAAGGCATCATCAACAATGTCTAGTACATGCTCCCTAAGAGTATGTAAGGTTTCACCAAAAGAGAAATCCTCTGGGGGGGGGGGCAGATTTAGTGCCAACTTCACTCCCCTCTCACCCCCTACAGGGCCCATCTCAATACCAAAAGATTGCCAAATTCCGATAATCACAGCCACACAGGTAGAAACTGCACTCTTCAAAGCTAAGAATACAGCATCCATGGGACCAGATGACATCCCAGGCTGTGTACTACATGAACTATAAAATGAACTGGCACCCCACCTAAGTGACATATTTAATCATAGCCTCACCTTAGGCTTCGTGCCCACTGAGTGGTGCACAGCTACAGTTATCCCGCTCCACAAGGGAGGATCCACCTTGGATCCCGGGAACTACCGTCCCATCAGTCTGACAAGCCTGATCTGCAAGGGCATGGAACGCATTATCATGGAACTTATAAACAAAGACATTGGCAACCTCCAGACACTGGACCCCACCCAGTTTGGGTTTGTGAAGGGCTGATCTTGTCTCGTGAATCTGACTGACTTCTTCGAATCGGTCTCCAGAGCTGTGGACGTGGGTAAGGAGGTCCACACAGCCTATCTGGACCCCACCAAGGCCTTCGACACCATCCCCCACTCTGGAATCATAGATAAACTTACTAAGCTGGGCATAAATCCCTACGTCATTCGATGGGTTGCCAACTGGCTTACTGACAGAACCCAGACTGTAAAAGTAGCCAACTCCAAATCCAGCTCCAGACAAGTGGAGTACCTCAGGGTTCAGTCCTGGGACCACTCTTGTTTGGCATCTACTTCTCTGAAGTACAAGCCAACATTAAGGGACTCTGGCTAACAAAGTTTGCAGATGACTGCAAACTGGGAGCCATTATTGAATCCCCAAATGATGTGGATATTCTACAAAAGGGCCTTACAGAAACAGATGCCTGGTGCCAGAGCCATGGGCTCAAGCTTAATGCCAAGAAATGTATAGTCATCCCCTTTGGAAAAAACATGTACCCATGAACTACCACATAGGTGGCAGGACACTAAACATCGAAAGTGTGATGAGAGACTTAGGGACACAAGTGGACAGTGGTCTCACTTTCGATAACCACACCGCCACAACAGTCAGGAAATCCTTCTATGTGGCACACCTCATCACTAAGGGCTTTTCATCCAGAAAAAAGGAGGTCATTGTCCCACTGTACTCATCCCTCATTAGACCCATTATAGAGTATAATGCCCCATTTGGTATGTACCTCACAAGACATCTGCAACAGTTGGAAAGGCCACAGAAATACCTCACTAAAAGAATCACAGACCTAAAGCAGATGCCATATGCTGACCATCTAAAAAAACTCCAGCTATACTCTGTGGCATATCGTCTACTCAGAAGCGATCTCTGCTTAACATACAAGGCCATGTCAAACCCTGAGCTGTTGGACATGTTCCACTTAAAGAAATCCCAATCCCTCAGAGCCACACGCTCCAGGGATCTAAACCTTATCATCACATTGAACAAAACATGCTGGAGGGATAGGTTCCTGACCCAGAGACTCCCCATACTCTGGAATAGACTGCCCATACATGTCAAGCAGAGCACCTCATTGGCCCTCTTCAAAAGGAACCTTGATGATTGGATGGGAGATAGGAAATTCACCCCGGGGATCATGTCAGTCACCCTGCTAGACAGGGGCCCAGAGAAGTAAATATTGTGGGAAAAAATTTCCAGGGAATTGTTATGACAATGCTTGCATAGGCCTAAGGCCCGATAGCCTAGTACCAACCTATGAAATAAGAGTTCTCTGCATCAGAATCCTCATAGGTAGATAAGGGTAAATCCTGGTCATCAGAGAAAACAGAAATTTCAGAATCCTGGTCAGAAATATCATAAGCAAATTCAGTCCTAGGTCTGTTAGAGGGGGAAGGTTGGCTTCCCCTGATTAAAGAAATAAGGTCTTCAGCCATTCTTATAATTTGTTTTTTAGGCATAGGGGCCTGCCCATGCGGTCTGGGTGTCGGTTTTCTAGACACGGTTCGAGTTTTAGGCCTTGAAGAAGAAGATGGCGTTGGTTTAATATGCAAGTCAGTAGGCCTGAATACACCCTCAGAAGCCAGTGCTTGCACAGCGGCTCCAGACCCATCCAAGGTAGAGACATCCGCAGGTTCCACAGTTGAATCTTGTGGCATACCGGACTTCGAATGGGTCTCAGTAGAGGCCTGCGAATCTGAAGTAGGGGGTATCAGGGGCTGCGAAAGCGCCTCACTGAGTACCGGCGAACTGGCGACTGGCTTAAGAGAAGTGTCGTCGGCAGCTTTGGACCTAGGCGGCCTGTCTCTGTCTTTATCTTTGCATTTTTTCAGAATGTCGGTAGTCGGATGGCTTACTGAAGACATATCTGGATAATTGAACAGAGTACCATAATATTTAGAAATGTAAATATACCAATGAACAGTTCGTTGTTTAAATAAGGCACAAAACCGACAACGAAGTACGTCGTGGTCAGGGCCTAGGCAAGGAATACAGTACGAATGAAAATCTTTATGAGGTATTTGCTTTCCACAAGAAATACAATTATTGACTTTTACTGACATCGGTTTAGAGCAAGAAAAAGTTTCCCCAACGGGGTACTTGGCTTTAGTTGAAGACTTTGGCTCTGAAACTCGAAAATTAAACTTTCAAGAGTTGGCCGACCGGCACTTACGAACTGCTTCTGCTTCGGGCGCCGCACGGCAAGAAAGACTGATGTAATGGCGTCGGCTGCATACTTCATACCCCTGACTACCTGACGTCACAGAAGATGAGACAGCAACCGATGCAGGATACAAGACTTTGATAATCAGGCTGACTGAAGGTTATTGCAAGCAGATAACCCAAATGTGATGCCTGCAACAGTGAAACACGAAGAACATCTTGTCCTTTTTTCCCTCAACAACTTGACAAAGCACTACTAGAAATGTGCCATAGCCATCCCTTTTACACAACAGATGAGAATACACTTCATCTCGGTAACCTCTGCATGTGATAAAGAATGTTAATACAGCAAAACGTTGTGTTCAATATTGTCATTATTTCAACTAAACTCAACATTTTTGGGTAACTTAAGGGGATATTAATTGCTTCTTTAGTCAGTCCATATTACAGAGATTCTCCCACCTTAGTTAAAAGCTTCTACTGTTACTAGCACTCAGCTTTCTAGATACTTCCGACAGCTTTCAACAACTGAGACAGCTAAACATACAACAGTGAGGCAAGATACTATTAATAGCTCCACTGATGGTGTTGTACACAATCTACATTATTAGAAGCAAAACTGAAGTACATGGTTTGCTGATGCATAACCCAACATACAGAGAAGTGTTCCATGCCCAGATTCCGTCACTATTTATCCTGACAGGCTCATGTTTGGTTTACAACACCTTGGCCTTGTAATCGGACTGCTTGTTGCAATCTATCACATTTCGTCTGTCTGTGAGGGCAAAAGTACAGTTTTGTACCTACCATAAATGTAGATGTTCGAGGATTCCCTTGCTGCAGTCCTGACAATTGGGTATAGTCCGCGTCCCAGTCGGCCCGAATATCAGAGTATAAGGCTGACGTCGGTCATGGCGCCTTAGACTGACGTCAGTACGTCAGGGTACTAATGCGCATGACCGACGTCATTTCCTCAGTCTTTTCTTGACCCAGATGTCAGTAGACCCAAAACGCGAAGTCCCAAAAACAACCTGCACCAGAATACATGTACAATATATACAGTAATATATACACAAAATATAAGCAGGTAAACTCACCTACAGAAGCAGCCTGACACACAGAGGGAAGGAGGGTAAATTGGACTGCAGCAAGGGAATCCTCGAACATCTACATTTATGGTAGGTACAAAACTGTACTATGTTCTTCGCCTTCCCTTGCTGCAGTCCTGACAATTGGGTAGAATCCCAAAGCAGAGGTAAGGGAGGCTGGCAAATTATAAAGTAGCAGGAGCTGACAACATGCCTTGTAAAACAGCTGTTGCAAAACCAGCTCTAGTCTTAGAGTATATAGGCAGGTGATAATGCCTAGAGAAAGTATGCACTGAACTCCAAGTAGCTGCCTCCAGAATATCCTTAGTTGCCACCCCCCTTAGAAATGCTGTTGAAGTGGCAGTAGCCCTAGTGGAATGAGGCCTAATCCCAGCTGGAACCTCTTTGCCATGATGGGAATAACAAAATGCAATGCAAAAGCCAATCCACCTAGAAATAGTTTGTTTTGACACAGGCTTGCCCTGTGAACTTAAAGCAAAAGAAACAAGTAACTGCTGAGACTGCCTAAAATCTTTAGTCCTGCTCAAATAATAACGCAATTGCCTGTGTACATCTAAAGTGTGCAAAATCTTTTCCCCTTTATTTTGAGGTTCTGCAAAAAACGTAGGCAAATGAATAGTTTGGTTTAAAGCCACACTAGAAACCACCTTAGGCATAAAGGAAGGATTAGTACGTAATGATACCCTGTCCTTATGGAAAAGCCAAAGGGCTCTACTGCCATAAGGGCCTGCAACTCAGACACCCTTCTTGCAGAAGTAATAGCCAACAGAAAAGCAGTCTTCCATGACAAATATTTCAATTCAGCAGTAGCTGCAGGCTCAAAAGGTTGTAGAGTAAGTTTTTCCAACACAAAATTGAGATCCCAAGCAGGAGTAGGAGCTCTACGTGGGGTCTTATATTCTTTGCCCTCTAAGAAACTGCTTGAACAAAGGATGAAAACAAAGGTGGGTCACAATCATAGTGAGCTGAAATTGCTGCAGCATGAATCTTTATGGAAGAGAAAGACAAACCTTTGTCCAATAATTCAGTAAGATATTGAAGAGCCACACTCAAATTAGGCTCTGAAATCTCCAAATTCTTTGCTGTACTCCAAAACAAAAATCTCTTCCATTTTTCTGCGTACACTCTCCTAGTACTAGGCCTTCTAGCTTCCCTAATCACATTTAAAACTTGTTGAGGAAGCTGAGACCTACCATGCTTCAACACAGAATATGCCAAGCTGTGAGATGAAGAGATGGAAGCTTGACATTGAGCAGATGACCGTCCTTCTGAGATAACAGATGAGGAATCAGAGGTAAAGGCCATGGAGGCCTCTTTACAAGACTCCTTAGAAGTGGGTACCAGTGTTGCCGAGGCCAATCTGGAGCTATCAAAATCATCCTTGGCCTGTCCTGTCTGACCTTTAGTAATACCTTTGGAAGAAGAGGTAGAGGTGGAAAGGCATAGACATGAAGGTTTTTCCAACTGAAAGACAGAGCATCCACTTTCCAAGCTGTGTGATGAAACCCTTTGTGCAATACTTTGGCAGCTGGTGGTTTAGTGGAGAAGCGAACAGATCTATGTCTGGAGTTCCCCATGACACTGTCAATTTCTGAAATACATGAAGATCCAGTTTCCACTCGTGGGGATCCATGATTTGTCTGCTTAATACATCTGCTAGTGAGTTCTGTGCTCCTGGCAGAAACCTTGCCTGAAGAGTCAGTTGCAGGCTTAACGCAGTCTCCCATAGAATCATTGCTTGCCTGCATAGAGGATAAGAATGTGTTCCCCCTTGCTTGTTGATGTACCACATGACAGTTGTGTTGTCTGTCAGAATCAACACCTGCCCTGGAAGAAGTAACTCCTTGAACGCCATCAATGCAAACTGGACTGCTAACATCTCCTTCATGTTGATATGTAGATGCTGTAGTCTGGCAGGCCACTTGTCTTGTATCCACTTTCCATTTAGATGAGCTCCCCAAGCAGTGTCCGAGGCATCTGTCGTTAAAATCTGACTGGGCTCTGGCCGGGTCACAGAGAGTCCCTTGTTTAGGTGACATTCCTGAGCCCACCACAAGAATTCCTTTTGAAGGCAAGGTATTATTTGAATGACAGTGTCCAAATCTTGGCAGTGCTGTGTCCATACATTTTGAGATACCATTGCAGCTTCCTCATATGCAGTTTGGCATTGGGAAGCACCAGAATACAAGATGCCATGAACCCTAATGCTTGAAGGACTGTCCTTGCAGTCAGCACGGACTGATGAGATAGTTGATGGAAGTAAAGTGACAGACTCTTTTGTTTGTCCGGGGTTAAAAGGCCATCTGGGCTGCTGTATTCAGTCTCACACCCAGAAAGCACATGTCTTGAGAGGGTACTAGACTGGACTTTATTTCGTTCACAGAATACCCTAGGCATCTTAGCACTGCTATGACATATTCCAGATGCTGTAGAAGGTGTTCCTTTTCTTGAGCCAGAATCAGGCAGTCGTCCAAGTAAGGATAAATTTGAATGCCTTGAAGCCTGAAGTAAGCTATCACTGGAGCCAGAACCTTTGTGAATACTCTGGGCAGTAGATAAGCCAAAGGGCAATGCAGAGAACTGATAATGAAAATCTCCAGTTCGAAAGCGCAGATACTTTCTGCAACTTAGCCTTATGGGCACATGAAGGTAGGCTTCCTTGAGATCCAAAGTTACCATCCAGTGATCCTTGCCCAGCAGAGGTAACAGTTGCTGTAACGTCAACATCTTGAACTTGGGAATGTCCAGATAAGTGTTGAGGATAGATAAATCCAAAATTGGTCTCCACGTGTTCCCCTTCTTTGGTACTAGGAACAGGCGAGAATAAAATCAAGCCCTTTCTGACACAGGGACTGGCTGAATAGCCCCTATCTGGAGTAACTGAGAAACTTGCTTGTGAGCCTCTTTTCTTTGTGGAGGAGGAACATCGGGCATGCCTTTGAAAGGGCATTGTGTGGAAATAGAATCTGTACCGTGATGAATGATATCCAGCACCCATCTGTCTTGAGTGATTAAATCCCAATTTTCTTTGAAAAGAGACAATCTTCCTCCCAAAGGAGCTGCCAGACGAGAGTCCACTGGCAGCTGAAAAGGCAGGTCATTGGTTCTGCTTACGAAAGGACTGACCCCTGCCCTCACCAGAAGTCTGAGCAGGTGAACTGTCTGATCTAGGCCTAAAGAACCTTGAGCCCTGCCCCTACCACGTCTAGACCTACCCCTAGACTGGGAACCATAAGCAGGATATGTCCACCCCTTAGCAGGCCAATTTCTACTAAACTTGGAGGCTGCACCTGCAAAAATCTTTAACAGTCTGCATAGACTTAGCTTTGTCCTCCATTTTCTTTAAAACTGCTTCCACAGGCGGTCCAAACAACACATCAGACTGTAAAGGAGCATCCAAAATCCTGGTCTTAACATGCTCAGCTAAATTCTGATCCTTCAACCATGCATGTCTGCGAAGAACAGAACTAGTAGCAGCCACCCTCGAGGAGGCCTGAACAGCATCAAAACCACACTGCAAAGAATGCTTACCCACTTGTTCAGACACATGAACCAAATCCAGCAATTCTTTACACTCAATACCTTCCGCCAAAGCATCCACCTTAGATTTCAATTGTGAAAGGAGATAATTCTGATATTTCAGCATATGAAATTGACAATTCAACGCCCTCATGGCTAGAGTGGAAGAAGTATACACTTTCTTACCCCACCTATCCAAAGCCCTTGCCTCTTTATCAGAGGGTACAGGATTTTAACCACAGAAGCTTTAACACCTTTAGGCCCCTGAGAAACAGTTTCTGGGTCCGCCCTGGGACTCTTAAACAAATACTTATGAGCTGCGGGCACCCTATAATACCTATCAGGCTTAACAGGAGCAGGAGGCAAGGAATCAGGGTTCAGAGAAGCCTCTGCAAAACATCCTCCACCACATTCAACACAGGAGGAATAGCTAAGGCCTATGCTGGGGCCAAAACAAGAATTCCCTAAGCCTTTTTCTGGAGTCAGGGTAACCTTGGCCTTCCCATTTAAAGTGCTCCCTCATGGGGTGAAGAGTCTCTGAAAATGAAAAATCCTCAGGAGGAGAAGCTGAAGGAGTGGAATCATCCACATCAGAATCAGAATAAGTAGGAAACTCTTGCAAGTCTTCCACAGAAGACTCTGAAGCCTGTGAACACTGTTCAAAACTATCAAACTCCTGTTCCACCCTAGGCCTCTTATCAGGTGGGGCATAGAACCTCTAATCAGAGTAATCAAATCTTCTGCCATTTTAAGCATATGTTTCTTAGGCACAGAGCCCGAAATGCTAGGAGAAGCCCCTACAGAAGCTGAACTTGGCCTTCCTCTAAAAGAAGCTTTGGCAACAGAAGGAGAGGCCCTAACTACCTTGGGAAGAGAGGGAAGAACAGTTACCTGAGAAGCCCCCTCAGCCTGGCCTACCTCCTGAGAGGGCACATCCTGTAACAGTAAAGTATCTGCCTGAGACTCCATAGAGACACCTGGCAAAACCTCTGGCTCCCTGAGCCTTCTAAAGGACCGACGTCCGGGACAGCCGGTTCCTCACCCCTAGACTTCACTGTTTTGTCCTTGCGCTTCTTAGATGAAGCAGGCGGAGCATCCGACGGCATAGTGTAATTGCAACGCTTCCCAAACACTAACCTAGCACAATCAAGCCTCCTCTTAATAGTGCGCTTGTTAAATCTAGCACAAGAGCGGCAACCAACAACGTCGTGCTCAGGCCCTAAACAAGGTATAGACAATGTATGATAATCCCTATGCGGTATCTGCTTCCCACAAGAAATACAGTTATTCACTTTTCTGACATCCGTTAAATACTGAGGCAAGAAAAACCAAAATGTTCTAGCGGGTTACTTAGCCAACTCTGTACTCGGTCTGAAACTCGGTTTCGAAAATCTCAGAACGCCAACCTGCACTCGCAAAATTGCTTCTGCATCGGACCATGCGGCAAAAAAGACTGAGGAAATGACGTCGGTCATGCGCATTAGTACCCTGACGTACTGACGTCAGTCTAAGGCGCCATGACCGACGTCAGCCTTATACTCTGATATTCGGGCCGACTGGGACGCGGACTATACCCAATTGTCAGGACTGCAGCAAGGGAAGACGAAGAACATCTATCCTAAGCATCCACAATTCTGCAAAGTTCAATAAACGGAAATGCACTACTTTCAGAGCACACTACTTGTGTTACAGGAGGTGCAGATAAAATTGGAAAGAAAATTGAATGAGAAATGCATTTAAGTAATATGTGAAAACAGTACACAAAACAGCAGCAATGTACTTTATCTAGATAAGTACAAACCAAAAATAAAATTACTTACTAAACCCACAGTATTAATGAAATTAAAGCATACTTAAACAGCTTAGAATTCCACACAAAATGGAACCATTCATAATGTGCCTGAGAAAAAGGAGAACAAATGTGTTCCACTTAAAGGTGTTTAAAAATTTAACAAAACATAAATACTGCTACAGAAATCCAAAAGAAAGCAGATTTAGTTACTTCATTAAAGAAAAACAGAAATGTTACTTATTTAACTATCTCAAAACTACACTATACGAATGGCCAAATGTATTTTTGTCTACTGTTGGGAAGCCTATATTACCACCTCACAGCTTTTGGTTCCCCTGGTTTTTCTTCCCACATCCCACAGAAGACGAAAGGGAATTCTTTTAAATTATATGTATGTAAATGTGCATGTATGTATGTGTGTATACATGTACACATACAAACACATTCTCTTATTTGATACGTGTGTGTGTGCACGCGCATGCAAGTGTCTTGTGCAATGGAATGGTTTCCAGTGCAGGGATAAGCTTTCTGCCTTAAACCCATTGCTTACTATTTGTTGGGGCAGCTCCAGCTCGCCCTCTACCCTGAAGAGGACACCGTGAGAAATGGAAAATAAATAAATGAATGCTAGATAACCAGGTAAATGGACTGATCAAACACTGACTTTTTGCAGTCATTAACGTATTGTAAAGTAAAGCATCATAGTAAACCTATGACACTGACAACAACCAAAGACTCATTTAAATTATACCAAGTGGTTTTGTGCCTTCAAATATTGCCAGTTAGTATGTGCAGATATCAACAGGAATATTTTAATTTAAGGCAGAGCAATCATCGGAAATCCCCATAGGAGTGAACAATGTTAAAACAACAATTTCAAGAAATAAAACAACAATGGAAATGTAAAAATAAAAACAAGTACACAGGTTGAGGCTTGAGAATTTATACTTTCAGGAATACCTTATTAGTTGCTAGTTCATAAGTATACTCTACTGCAGAAAATCAAGTATGAGAATAACTGCATTGGGAGAAGTTATCTGAAAAAAATATCAATACACATACTCAGAAGATTTCAAAACTCAGAATAGTGTGCATCACAAGTAAATATACACCAATATGTCCAGTACAGCCCTTATACATCTCAGACTGTAAACTACATACTTCAAGGAAACACCATCATCATGGCTGGTATCAAAATACCACACACAAACATTTCAGATCTCTTACACCTGCTATTTGAAAGACCATTGCAACACAAGCTCTGTCACTCGTCTGGTCAGGATAAAACACACCAACAGCTGTGGGTCCGGTTCATGCACCTTTATTACACACAAACACAACTGGATTGAGGCTTATTAACTTAAACTTAAATAAACGTATAAAACAGACTGACTACTACACTCATACATGTTAACAATCTGGTTGTTCACTCAGAATGGCACTGCTGCCTGCACGTGCTCACTATTTATATGCATCTGCTCACTACTTATATCCATGGGCCTACACATGGAAATGCTTCTTAAAGTTACAACACACACTCTGTTCTACATCCTCCCTCTTTGAGAAATAGCTCATACATCAAATAACAGTATTCACTGACATGCAATTACATAGAAATGATCCTTTGACATGCACTTATACAGAGCTAATTCTTTGACATGCAATCATACAAAACTAAACACATATAACAATCATGTCCAGGTTGTTGTGCATTTTACATTAGGACTTGAAATACAACCTGATCATGCAACATAAAAATCAGAACTGGATCTAGCAATTGGGACTGTCTACAAGGAATGCTCAGCTTTGGGGACATCTGAGACATCATCAGGAAAAGGAATAGATACTAAGACATGTTCTTTAGTATGAACATTGTCACGGTTGTTCTGAGATCTAGAGTCTGTATCACACGTACAATGATGCGATATCGATTCAGACACCGGAGTTAGATGCCTGTGGTTTCTCCTGTATACTATATTCTTAGATTCCACTAAGTAGGGTCTCAGCTTGGCAAATATGCCCCTCACTTGACCAACTAGATCAAAGCCTTTCGCCATCTGCATCCTCACGGTCTCTCCTTTTAAAGTACGAAGAAATAGGTTTGTTTTATCATAGCTGGACTACTGAAAGGAATGCTTCTTAAAGAGTTGGGTTTTGATTGCTCTGTTGTTTTTAACATTAGGCACCAACAAATTAGAACTGATAGGCAAGGTAGTTCTGGTTTGCCTAGATAGAAGTCTCTGAGCAGGTGAGCCAAGTAGGTTGTCACTGGGTATATTTCTGAGATTAAGTAAGTTCAAGAAGATATTGCTATTGTCATGCTTTGACCTGTCTAGTAATTGCTCTGCACACTGTACTGCACATTCAGCAAGGCCGTTTGACTGTGGGTATCCCAGACTACTAGTAACAAGGATAAAGTCCCACTCTTTTGCAAATTTCTGAAACATCTAACTGGTAAACTGGGTACTGTTGTCAGAAATAATGGTGTAGACTACCATGGACTGAGAAATGATCGTTTAATTAGCTGTATGAACTATGTCCTTTTGTAACGTGAAATGTAACTTGCAATTATTGTGGAGCTTTTCTCCCCAAGCCTCCATTGAAAACGGGCTCTTCTTGGCCCAGTAGACTTCCTCAGTCATCAACCTTAAATAAAATAAATAAATGTAAAACTGACATTTCAACTTACGAACAACAGCACTGGATGTTAGATAAGGTAGCAAACTGATCTCAAACCAGTTTGAATAAGAGTCTACTAACACTAAGTAATGATGACTGTTCCACTCTATGTCAGTGGCTACTGTTGACAGGAATCTAGCTTAGCTGAAGTGGTTCGTTTTGCAAATGTGGTTTATTACTATTGCATAGTGAACAAGATGAAAGCACTTTATCAATGTCTCTTGATAGAGAAGGCCACAATACCAGTCCTCTCGCCCTTCTTTTGGTAGTTTTGGAACCTGGGTGGCCACAATGCAAAATCTGAATGTATTCATGTTGCAAAAAAGTGGGAACAATAACTTTGGGACCTTTGAAAATGATACCATCTTCCATCAGCATCTTATTTCTGTATTTCTGTATGGAAAATAAGGCTGTACTTCTGGCGGTACACAAGATTGCTTTGAAGGCCATCCAACATTTATGAAGTGGTTAAGCTTCTGCAAAATTGGATCAGTCTTTTTATGATCTCTCAGCTCAAGTCTCATGGTAGATAAATTACACACTTACACAACATCAAAGTCAAAATTCTCTGCATCAAGATGTTCTGTGGTATTTCTGGGCAATCTGGATAAGGTATCAGCCAGATACAGAATTTTGCCTTTTGTAGAGACCATTTTAAAGTTGTATTTTTGTAATCTGTATATCATTTTTTGTAGTCTTGCTGGAGCAGTATGCATAGACTTCTTTAAAATAGTGACTAGAGGTTGATGATCAGTTTTGACTTGGACAGCTTGGCCATAAATATAACCATGGAACATCAAACACGAACACAATTGCCAAACGTTCCTTCGCAATTTGAGCATATTGCATTTCAGTTTGGGTAAGAGTTCTAGAAGCACAGGCAACTGGTCTGCCCTCTTGAAGAATAACTGCACCAAGAATGAACATCACAGGAAAGAACTACTGGTTTATGGACATCATAGTATCTCAATGTAGGTGGGTTGGCAATTTGATTTGCTATTTGAGGCTATCAAATGCTCTCTGGTGTTGTTCCAGCCATGACCAAGCAAAATATTTGGATGTCGGCTCTCTTAAAGGTGCTGATAACTCACTAACGTCAGGGATAAATTTGCCCAAATAGTTAACCATACCAAGGATATGCTGTAAGGCATGGACACTGTCTGGAGCTGGCATCTTGAGAATGGCTGCTTGTTTGGAAGGGTCTGGTCGTAACCCTGGAATGGTAAGTAAATGACCTACATAAGTAACTTCTGGAAGCCTGAATTTACATTTCAGAGGACTGAGCTTCAAGTTCACTTTAAGCACTCTATCCAGAACTTTCCTGAGGTTTTTGTCATGCTCTGCTTCTCCATTACCTCCAGCCAGTAAACCATCCACTATTACAGCACACAGATAGCCCGAAAAACTTTGCTCCACTGCATGGTGAAAAGACTTGACTGGCAGAATGTATTCCAAAAGGCATTCTGAGAAATCTGTATCTTCCAAATGGTGTGCTGAATTGTAGTCAGTAGTGAAGATTTGCAATCAAGCATTACTTGCCAAAATGAACTCTTTACATCCAAGACAGAAAAAGCAGTGGCACTTGGCATGAGGGTGGCAACCTCTTAGACTGTATGCATAGGATGATGAGGTCTCTAACATTTTGTTCGAGTCTCTTGGGCCAATGCAAATTCTGATTTCATCCAAGCTTTTCTTATGAGCAACTACCATGGAAGACATCCACTCTGTTGGTTCTGTGACTGGACAAATCACACCTTACTGCACCATCTTACCTAAATGGACCTTGACAATGTCCTGCATAGCTATTGAAACTCTTCTTGCTGGTCTGACCTCTGGGTCTACTTTCATGGAGTACACAACTAAAATTTGCCTAGCTTGTCATCGAAAAAGTACAGTTTTGTACCTACCATAAATGTAGATGTTCGAGTGTTCACCCTGCTGCAGTCATCCCACTTGGGTTATCCTGCCGTCAGGCAGTCCCGCGGTCAGCCCGAATTCCAAAGTCTTGGTCCGCCGTCGGTTGCTGTCGCTTCTTCCCTGACGTCAGTGCGTCAGGGGTATACAAGAGGCATCCGACGCCATTTTCTTCAGTTTTTCTTGCCCCAGATGTCAGGTGCCCCCAAAAGGTAGGAAAAATATATATATATATATATATATATATATATATATATATATATATATATATATATATATATATATATATACATATATATATATATATATATATATATATATATATATATATATATGCATACATATGGCTATATAAAAATAAAACAAAACCCTTAGGTACAAGCAAATACACCACAGAGGTAGTATAGGATAAAGTGGTAGAGATAAGTACAGCTAGTTCAGAGGGGATGGAGGGAGGGTAACCTGGACTGCAGCAGGGTGAACACTTGAACATCTACATTTATGGTAGGTACAAAACTGTACTATGTTCATCGTGTTACCCTGCTGCAGTCATCACACTTGGGTTGAATCCCAAAGCTAAAGAGGGGAGGTGGAGTCAAATAGGGTTAGAAGAGGCTAGTAGGCCCTGCAAAACTGCAGTGGCAAAACCAGCTCTAGTCTTAGAGTAAAGAGGTAAGTGATCGTGTTTGGTGAAGGTGTGCACTGAACTCCAAGTAGCAGCTTCCAGAATATCCTTGGTTGGCACTCCCCTGAGAAAGGTTGCTGATGTAGCTGTAGCCCTGGTGGAGTGGGACCTAATGTTAGCAGGTACTGGTTTCCCATGATGTGTGTAGCAGAAATGTATGCAATGTCCTATCCATTTAGAAATGGTCTGTTTTGAGATAACTTTTCCTTGTGATCCTGTAGCATAGGCTACAAAGAGCTGGTCAGTTTTTCTGAAAGCCTTAGTTTTATCCAAGTAGTAATGTAATTGCCTGTGAATGTCCAAAGAGGGCAGGAGTCTTTCTCCTTTGTTCTGGGGATTTGGGAAGAAGGTGGGCAAGTGAATGGTTTGGTTTAGGGCCACACTGGATACCACCTTTGGCATAAAGAAGGATTAGTTCGTAGAGAAACTCTGTCTTGATGAAAAATAAGGAAAGGTTCCACTGCCATTAGTGCCTGTAGCTCTGAGACTCTTCTAGCTGAGGTTATTGCTAGTAGTAGGGCAGTTTTCCATGAAATAAATTTTAATTCAGTTGAAAAAGCTGGTTCAAAGGGCGGCAGTGTAAGCTTTTCCAGGATAAAGTTGAGATCCCAAGTAGGTGTTGGAGCTCTCCTTGGCGGTCTTAATTTCTTAGCCCCTCTGAGGCACTGTCTTAGGAGTGGATGTGAAAATAAAGGAGGATCCGTGCTGTAATGAGCTGAAATTGCTGAGGCGCGGATCTTAATAGATGAAAAGGAAAGTCCTTTGTGTAACATCTCAGTTAAATATTGCAGAATCTGAGGAATGTTCAGCTCCAGCGGATTTAGGCCTTTAGCCTGGTTCCAGGAGAAAAACCTTTTCCATTTGTCTGAATAGGTTTTCCTGGTGCTGGGCCTCCTGGCCTCCAGAATGACATCCATAACAGCTTTGGATAAAGGTGTTGTCTGGTTGTTTAGGTAATTTGCCATGCAGCCAGGTTTAAAGTCTTGAGCTGGCTGTGTAGAATCAGATTGTCTCGCTGGGTGAGCAGGTGAGGAATTTGTGGAAAAATCCAAGGTGGGCCCTGAGCCCTGGTCCTTAAAATTGGATACCAATGTTGGCGTGGCCAATCTGGTGCAACTAGAATCATTTGTGGCCTCTCTAATCTGACTTTCAGCAGTACCTTTGCTAGAAGGGGCAGTGGAGGGAAGGCATACACTGTTAATGTTTTCCAACTGAATGAGAGAGCGTCCACTTTCCAAGCTAGTGGATGGAAGGTCCTTGTGCAAACTTTCTGAAGTTGGTGGTTGTGGGGGCTTGCAAACAGATCTATGCCTGGACGTACCCATTTTTGAGCTATCATTGCAAATACTTGTGGATCTAGTTTCCATTCGTGTGGATCCATGATGTTTCTGCTTAGGTCTGCCAATGTGTTTTTCTTTCCTGGCAGGAATTGTGCTTGTAATTGAACCTGGTAAGACAGTGCAGTGTTCCACAAGGTCAATGCTTGCCTGCATAGAGGGTAGGAATGTGTGCCCCCTTGCTTGTTTATGTACCACATAACTGTGGTGTTGTCTGTCCTTATTAGTAGTTGTCCTGGGTGTAGAAGGTCCTTGAAAGCTGTTAGGGCATTCTGCACTGCTAGCATTTCTTTTTGATTGATATGCAGATGTCTCTGATCTGTATTCCATTTGCCCTGAATGCACTGTCCTGCCATGTGTGCTCCCCAGGCATTGTCCGATGCATCTATTGTCATAGTTTGCCTGGCTGTGGGTAAGGTGAAAGGCTGACCCTTGTTGAGGTGACATGCCTGTGCCCACCATAGAAACTGCTGTTGAAGACAGGGAATGAGTGGAATCATTGTTTTCAAGCTGTGGCTGTGCTGAGTCCATACACTTTTCAGGTACCATTGTAATTTCCTCATATGCAGTTTTGCAAATGGTATTAGTAGAATGCAAGATGCCATGAATCCCAAGGCCTGCAGAATTTGTCTTGCAGGGAGTTGGGTCTTTGTTGCCATTATTTTGAAATATTGAGACAGTTGTCGTTCGTCTGGCGCGAGATAAGCCATCTGGGCCGTTGTATTCAAGCTGGCACCCAGGAATGTTACGTTTTGTGAGGGCACTAGTTTTGATTTCTTTTCGTTTACTGTGTACCTTAGGCAACTTAGAAGGTGTTTGACAAATGCCAGATGCTGTAAAAGAATGTCCTTGCTTTCTACTTGAATAAGACAGTCGTCCAGGTATGGGTACATTTGAATTCCTCTGTCTGCAGTATGCAATTACTGGTGCCAGGCATTTTGTGAAGACCCTGGGCGCAGTAGATAAGCCAAAGGGCAGTGCAGAGAATTGATAATGTGTTGAACCTGCAATGAAGCGGAGGTATCGTCTGCAATTTTGTCTGATAGGGACATGCAGGTATGCCTCCTTGAGGTCCAAAGTGACTAGCCAAGCATTCTTGCCCAGCATGGGAAGAAGCTGCTGTAGTGTTAGCATCTTGAAATTTGGTACTTGCAGACAGGTGTTCAGAATTGAAAGATCCAGAATGGGTCTCCATGCTTTGTCCTTTCTTGGAACTAGGAAGAGTCTTGAGTAAAATACTTGTCCCTGCTCCTGTGTAGGTACCTGTTGAATGGCTCTCATGTTCATGAGAGCTGTAATTTGTTTTTGTGCCTCTGCCCATTGATTTGGTGGCAGGTTTGGCATTCCTTTGATCCTTGGTAAGGTATGAAAGTGGAATCTGTATCCTTGAGAGATAATGTTTAGAACCCATTTGTCTTTTGTGATAATGTGCCAGTTGTCTGCAAAAAAATGCTAGTTTTCCTCCCAAGGGTGTTGCCAGGAGAGATTTGCTTGGTAGTTTGAGGAGAGTCATTGTGTCTGCCTTCTGTTAGTTTGGGGCCTGTCTTCTCCTCCTTTCTGGGTAGCAGAACCCCACTGGCGAGGTTTGTAAGGGCCATGTGACTGACCTCTGCCCCTTGGGTGTCTGTATTTGCCCCTCTGTGATCTGTCTGAAGCTGGAAAGGACCAATTTTTTGTTGGCCAATTTCTGCTGAAGCGAGGGGGTTGTACCTGCAAGAAATCCTTAACCGTTTGCATAGATTTAGCCTTATCCTTCATTTTCTTTAAAACCTCTTCTGCTTTGACACCAAATAATACATCCTGTTGTAAAGGTGCATCTAACAATTTTGCTTTAACATGGTCAGGGAGGGTTTGCTCTTTTAACCAAGCATGTCTACGAATGACTGAGCCAGTAACAGCTGCTCTACAGGAAGCTTCCAGTGAATCAAATCCGCATTGTAAAGTATGCTTGCCCACCTGTTCAGCTGCATGCAACAGATCCTGCATCTCCATGAACTCAGGCTGTTCTGAGTGTGTGCTCATTTTTTGTTTTAACCGAGACATCAGGAATTGTTGATATTTCAACATGTGAAACTGGCAATTTAATGCTCTCATAGCCAGAGTTGCAGAGGTGTAAATTTTCTTTCCCCATCTATCTAGGGCTCTGGAATCTCTTTCAGAGGGCACAGGATTTTTAGCCATAGAAGCCTTTGCTCCCTTAGGACCCTGGGATATATTTTCTGGGTCAGCTACAGGGCTTTTATAAAGGAATTTGTGCGAGTCAGGTACTCTGCAGTATCTGTCTGGTTTGGCTGGAGCAGGAGGTAGAAAGTCTGGATTTAAACTAGACTCCAAGGAGACATCATCCACAATATCTAAAACAGGAGAAATAGCAAGAGGTCTGTGCTGGGGTAATAGAAAGAACTCTCGGAGCCTTTTCTTAGAATCTGAGTAATCCTGGCCTTCCCAGTGGAAATGTTCCCTCATAGTATGTAATGTTTCCCCAAAGGAGTAGTCTTTCAGGGGGAGATGCTGAGGGAATAGAGTCTTCAGCATCAGAATCCTCATAAGGTGGAAAAGTGTAATCCTGTTCCTCAGAAGAATCCGAGGAGAGAGAGGAAACCTGGTCAGAGGGATGCATAATCCTCCTAAATCTTGGTCTTTTTGTCAGAGTGGGGTGGGGATGGGAACCCCTGATAAGGGTAATTAAATCTTCAGCATCTGTTTCTTAGGATATGGGGGCCTCCTGACCCAGACTGATGAATGTTTTAGCTGACGCCGAGACTGGGTTTATTCTAGGCTGCTCCGTCCTTATCTCCGTATTTTAAGAATCATGGTCGCTAGCCGTCTTCACGCAGTACGACAGCACTGAATTTCCTAACAGTAGTCACGTTGCGCGCGAAGTCAATGGCTATTAGCAAGCAAAGGCTTATTAAACCTAGCGCAGAAACCCACAACCAATGACACGTGGGTCTGGGCTCAGGGCAAGGAATACAAAAGGAATGGTGAGGTAGCTTGCTCCCCACATAAGAAATGCAATTACAATTTTTTCGGACATCGTGGACTGAGAAAAAGAAATGTTCCCCAACGGGTACTTGGTTTATCAGACTTCGACTGAAATTCAAATCGAAAACCAGGTGTCGGCCGGCACTGCAAACTGCTTCTCAGTTTCGGGCACCGCAAAGAAAGACTGGGAAAATGGCGCCAGGATGCCTCTTATATACCCCTTGATGTGCACTGAAGTCAGGAAGAAGCGACAGCAAACCGACACCCACTGGGCACCCTGAATTTGGGGCTGGTCGGCGTGTGGATCAAGCCTGACCTGGGGCAGGATAAACCCAAGTGTGATGACTGCAGGGTAACACGATGCAGAACATCATCACAGTTACCTGAGAAAATTGCATCACCGAAGCTGGAACTGGGACACAAGCCCATGATGGACTTCTGTAAAGAAAAGTGTTTCATTCTTAAACTGTCTCTGAGACCCAATAACGACTGCACTGTTCTCTGACTAGCATAAAAATTGCAAGCTGTAATCGCTCCTGTGCAACAGCATGGAAAGCAACACAAGCCGGCTAGTTCCTCTCACTCTCCATAAGTGCAAGCCACAATTAGCCAAATTAAATTACCGTGACTCAGAAATGTTCCTGCATTAACCTTATTTGAACCCTCCTCTTAGTTCCGTGGAAACATTTTCAGACAGGGTAGTTGCTTTTGCTATTCAAAGTGATATTCAACTCTACACAATTAAAGACAGTGGTCAGTGTTTCCTGAGGTTTTCTTTTGATCCTCTAGAATTCTGGCTGTTTAAAAACAGTGGTAAAGTGTATTTTGATCTATATTATGAGGAAAGTACAGCCTGAATGAAGAAGTTCGCCAGATACTCCAGAATGTTAGGCATATCTATGTTTGACACATCTTTTCCTCTTTCCGTACTCCAAATGACAAACCTTTTCCATTTTCCAGCATAGTTCCTTCTTGTTGAAGGTCTGCGTGCTTCAAGAATAATGTCTTTAACTCTTTGGGAAAGTTCTGGATTAGCTGCTGCTATGTGATGTTCCATGCAGTCAGTTGCAGCGTTTTAGGTTTGGATGTATGATGCTGTAGTTGTTCTGAGTTAACATCAAAGGCATCAGGGTATTGGCCACATATTGTTCGAGACATGCTCTTCAGTAGTGGGTACCAGTGTTGTCTTGGCCAGTTTGGAGCTATCAGGATTATCCTTGGGCGTTCTTCCTTGATTTTTAGTAGTACCTTGTGTATCAAAGGAAGAGGTGGGAATGCATATGCTGTTAGGCCTTTCCAGTTGAAGGAGAGTGAGTCCACTTTCCATGCTAGTGGGTGGAATGTCCTTGTGCAGAATTTTTGAGCTGGTGATTGAGAGGTGATGCGAATAGGTCTATCTGTGGCATTCCCCATTTCTTGAGATGGTCTTGAAGATGTCCGGGTGCAGCTTCCATTCGTGGGCATCCGAAGTGGTTCTGCTTAATATGTCTGCTAGAGTATTGTCTTTCCCGGTACAAATATTGCCTGTAACTGAATGTTGTAGCTGAGTGCCAGGGTCCACAGCTCCAAGGTCATTCTGCATAGGGGTAGGAATGAGTGCCTCCCTGTTTGTTGATGTACCACATGACTGTGGTGTTGTCTGTCCTTATCATCAACTGGCCCTCTTTGAGAAGTGGTTTGAACTTTTGGATTGCCAGTTTTACTGCCAGCATTTCTTTTAGATTGATGTGCAGGTGAAGTTGATCCTGTGTCCACAATCCTTGCACGCATTTGTCCAGCATGTGGGCCCCATCCTAGGTCTGAAGCGTCTGTTGTGATGGTCTGGCTTGGTTGACATCTCTTGAAAGGGTAGGCCTGGGTTTGACTGGCATGCCTGAGCCCACCATAGGAACTCCTGTTTTAAGCATGGAATTAGTGGGATTTCTGTTTCTAGACTGTGTCTGTGTTGGGACCATAAATTCTTTAGGTACCACTGTAGTTTCCTCATATGTAGTCTGGCAAATGGGACCAAGATTATGCATGATGCCATGAAGCCCAAGGCCTGCAGAACTTTCTTGCTGTTAACTTGTTCAGTTTTGTTAGTGCCAAGAAGTAAAGAGGGAAGTTCTTTTTGTTTTTCTGTAGTCAGGAATGCCATTTGTTGTACTGTGTCCAATTCAGCCCAAGAATGTCCTTGTTTGGGATGGTATCAGCCTTGACTTTTGTAAATTGACTGTGTATCCCAGTCCTTGTAGCAAGTAAATGACCCTTTGTAAATCTGTTGTCAGCTTGCTTTTGTTGTCCCTTGTAGCAGGCAGTCGTCCAGGTATGGGTAAATTTGAATTCCTGTAGTCTGCAATGGGCGATTACTGATGCCAGGCATTTTGTGAATACTCTGGGCAGTAGATAAGCCAAAGGGCAATGCTGAGAATTGATAGTGCTCTGATCCTGCAAGAAATCTGAGGTATCTTCTGCAGATTGGTCGAATGGGGGCGTGCAGGTATGCCTCCTTGAGATCTAGAGTTACCAGCCAAGACTCCTTGCCCAGCATGGGAAGAAGTTGCTGTAGGGTCAGCATTTTGAATTTTGGGACAATGATGTATGTATTTAAGGTGGACAGGCCGAGAATTGGTCTCCAACTTTTTTCCTTTCTTGGAACTAGGAATAGTCTGGAGTAGAACCCCTTTCCTTGTTCTGCTGTTGGCACTCTTTCCACAGCTCTTATGTTTGCTAACTCCATTATCTGGTAGAGCCTCTGTTTTTGATTTGGAGGTAGATTTGGCATTCCTCTTTGACTGGTAAAGTGTGGAAGTGAAACCGTAACCTTGATCTATGGTTTGTAAAATCCACTTGTCTTTTGTTATGTAGTGCCAGTTCTTTGAAAATAAGGTTAACTTTCCGCCTAGAGGAGCTGCTATTTGTTCCCTGGTAGGCAGATTTAGGATTAAGTCACTGTGGTTGTGCTGATGTAGTGGCAGTGGCTGTGTCTGTGCCTCTGTTGTTACCTTGCCACTGTCGTCCTCAGTAGGCACCTCCTCTGGATTGGTTTCTGCCTCTGGAACGTCTATTCCTGCCCCTTTGAAATTTTGTGGAGTCAGGAAAGGACCAATTTTTGGCAGGCCAGTTCCTGCTAAACCTTGGGGTTGAACCTGCAAGAAATCTTTAACAGTTTGAACAGATTTTGCCTTTTCTTCCATTTTCTTCATAACCTGCTGGGCAGGTGTACCAAACAAACTTGTCTTGTCCATAGGAGCATCTATCAACTTAGCTTTAACATGATCCGGTAAAGCTTGTTCCTTTAGCCATGCATGCCTTCTTATCACTGTGCCTGTCATGGCTGATCTAAATGAAGCCTCCAGTGCATCATAGCCACATTTTAAGGAATGGTTGCTAACCTGTTGTATGTTATTTACCATCTCTAATACATATTTCTTATCAAGAGATTCATCAGTGGTTAGTTTTTAGTTAACTGATCAAGCATAAACTCTTGGTATTGTATCATGTGAAACTGACAGTTTAAAGCTCTAGCTGAGAGAGTAGCTGAAGTGTAGACCTTTTTACCCCATCTGTCTAGTGACCTTGCTTCCCTTTCAGAAGGAATAGGGTTTTTAGCTGTGGTCGGCTACTGCCTTGGGACCCTGGGATATAGTTTCTGGGTCTGCAAGGGGCCTTGTAAAGGTGGTGATGAGTATCTGGCACCCTGTAAAATCTGTCTGGTTTGGCAGGGGCTGGGGTAAAGAATCTGGAGCGAGCAAACATCATTGAAAGCATCATCCACCACAGAGAGAACAGGAGGTATAGCTAAGGGCCTGTGCTGTGGGAGGTGCAGAAAGGTCCTAAGTCTTTTTCTGACGTCTGAAAAATCCTGTTGCTGCCATTGGAACTGTTCTCGCATGGCATGCAAGGTTTCCCCAAAGGAGAATTCTTCTGGTGGGGAAGCAGCTGGAATGGATTCTTCAGCATCAGAATCTTCAAAATTGGCGAAGGAGCCTCAGGCTGGTCAGTTATGTCTGATTCATCAGCAGAATCATCAGAAGACACTGGCTCAGGGGGCTCTGGCCTTGGTCTCTTATCTGGGGCTGAGAGGCCCTGTCTGGGTGAGATTGAGATCCTCTAATTAAAGAAATTAAATCTTCTGCCAAAGAAAGCATTTGAGAACTAGAAGAGGGCCTGGATGTGGGGGTAAAACAGGCACTGTATTAGAAGTCCTGACTGCTAAAGCCCTGGCGAAGGCCTAAATGGACATGGCAGCTGGAGGCCTAGCAGCACCACGTGCTGGGGTAGAGACATCCAAGGGGATGGTGTCTGATAAATCAACCACCGTAGTGGGTAAAATTTCTGAGGTCGATTCAAGAGTTGTAGCAGGGCCTCAGTTGTAAGAATAGGTTCAGCTGTACTTTGAGCAGTTTTCGGTTTCGCCGAAACCGAGACACTCGCGGTTTGCTTTACCGTGGTTTCGGCGAAACCGCGGACCGCGAAAGTGTCGGTCTTTATCTTTGCGTTTTTGGGGTAGTCGGAGGATCCGGCGGCATAATGTACGCAAAATCAGAACCGAAAAACTGTTCTGCAAACTCCGACCGGCGCCTAAGCGCCTCGTCGGTTGAAAGAGGCACAGGCGAACAGGCTGCTACGTCGTGGGCTGGGCCTAAACAAGGCAGACAGTAAGAGTGGAAATCTTTATGAGGTATTTGTTTCCCACAGGTTAAACAATTGTTAACTTTTTCTGACATCGGCTGAGGCAAGAAAAGAGTCCCCAACGGGTACTTAGCTTTAGAAGTCTTCGAAGTAGTATTCGGTAGAAGTAATCTCTGGATCCGACCGACCGGCACTTGCGAACAGCTTCTGCTTCGGGCGCCACGCAGCAAGAAAGACTGGGGAAAATGGCGTCGGCTGATGCTTTTATACCCGAAGACCAACAGAGATGACGGGTGGAGTGCGACATCAGCGAAGCGGACCCGGACTTTGGAATCCGGCCGACTGCAGGGCTGCCTGACGACAGGACAACCCACTTGTCATGACTGCAGATGCATCCATGAAGGACATGGTGGAAAAGTGTAATCCTGTTCCTCAGAAGAATCCGAAAAGAGAGAAACCTGGTCAGAGGATGCATAATCCTCCTCGTCTTGGTCTTTTATCAGGAGGGGGATGGGAACCCCTGATAAGGGTAATTAAATCTTCAGCATCTGTTTCTTAGGCATGGGGCCTTGACCATTGGAAAAATTGGTCTCTTCTCTGGGGGCTGAGAGGCCCTGTCTGGGTGAGATTTTCATGCTGTCTACGCTTGCTCTAGAGGCTCTGAAATCATGCTCTTATCACTTGCAAGCATACTTGTGTGCCTTTCTGTGAACTCATGGATTTGACAGTTTTCTTAGGTTTTAAAGGAGTTTTAAGTTTAGCATAAGATTTAATGGTGAGTGTAGTCTGTCTGAAGACGCCTTCTGCAACTGAAGGTGTTTCCTCTGCACTGGTGTCTAAATCTGCTCCGGTGTCGGTAGATGGCTGTGTCGGCCTAGTAGACTCCGAGTGGGAGTCGGCAGCTGTCTACGGTTCCAGCTCTGCGGTCGTCAGGGGCTGCGTAGGCGCCTCACTGAAAACCGGAGAACTGGCGACAGGCCCAGCTGACGCCTCGAGGACTGGCTTATTCCTAGGCTGCCTGTCCTTATGCTTGCATTTTTTAAGAATCGCGGTCGTCGGCTGCTCCGACGGCATGATATAATTGAATTTCCTACCAAAATAATGCTGTGCAAAGTCAAAATGGCGTTTGATAGTGCGTTTATTAAACCTAGCGCAAAACCGACAACCAATGACATCGTGGTCTGGGCCTAGGCAAGGAATACAAAAGGAATGGAAGTCCTTATGAGGTATTTGCTTCCCACAAGAAATGCAATTGTTAACTTTTTCTGACATCGGACTGAGAAAAGAAAATGTTCCCCAACGGGGTACTTGGCTTTATCGAAGACTTCGGACTGAAATTCAAATCGAAAATCTCAGGTGTCGGCCGACCGGCACTTGCGAACTGCTTCTGCTTCGGGCACCGCGTGGCAAGAAAGACTGGGAAAATGGCGTCAGATGCCTCATATACCCCTGATGCACTGAAGTCAGGGAAGAAGCGACAGCAACCGACACCGGACCAAGACTTTAGAATTTGGGCCGACTACGGGACCGCCTGACGGCAGGATAACCCAAGTGTGATGACTGCAGCAGGGTAACACGATGAACATCATCAGCATACTCTGAGAAAATTGCATCACTGAAGCTGGAACTGGGACATGTGCTTCCATGATGGACTTCCTTAGTAAAAGAAAGCAGTTTCATTCTTAAACTGTCTCTGAGACCTAATATTGACTGCACTGTTCTTCTGACTACATAAAATTGCAAGCTGTAACTGCTCCCAGCAGAATAGCATGAAAGCAATGCTAAGCCTTCGTTTGAATCTCTTCACCTCCATAAGCAACAAGCTTTGCACAATTAGCCAAATTAAATTACTCACCAGCTCTCACTCTAGCAAATGTTTCTGCTGACATTACATTACACTTTGAACCAGTGTCTACTTTGAGCTCCGTGGGTTTACCATTGATCAGGACAGTACAACACTTTGTTCTTTGCTAATAAAACTACTGCATTAACCTTTTCACCGACCACTGATACACCATCTACACAGAAAGCAGGTTTGCAGCTTTCTACATGATCAACTTGCCTTTTTGAGTGACCTTTCTTAATAATTTATTGAGGCTTGCTTGATTTACAAAACATTTGAAAGTGGTTCCATTTTTTGGGTCTATATTAGATGAACGAAAGTTCATCTTAGTGAACGCTCACATGAGCAAAAATTGCAGAACTCGAAACCCCAATTGTGAGAATGCAGTACAGTGAAGATGGGAATATTTGCCCTTTCCTCTCTGTAGTACAATTTCGGAGTTGGAATATATATTTAGTGGGGGGTGTGGGGGGCGTATCCCCCCACAATTGCAATTTCAAGTTCCTGGATTTTCGTTCATGTGAGCGTTCGCGAAGATGAACTTTCATTCGTCTAATATAGACCCCCATTTTTTACATTTGTGACATTGCTGACCAAATGCTAAGCACTTCTCTCTTTTAGACTCATGATTGGCACAACAATTAAGACAGTTAATAACACTTGACTTGGGTTTTGCTGACTCACCCTTGTAGTGCACTGAGCATGTCCATTTTGCTGGGCTAGTCTTGGTACTTGCAAGAAAGTTACGGGTTCTCCCTGGAAAACCTGCAGTGGCTGCAGCTGCTATGTCCTTTGGCCTGGTTCTGCTACACCCATGTACTGCATGCTGTCTACGCTTGCTCTAGAGGCTCTGAAATCATGCTCTTATCACTTGCAAGCATACTTGTGTGCCTTTCTGTGAACTCATGGATTTGACAAATCTCTATAGCTTTGCTCAACTTTAAATCACTGTCATGAAGCAAAATCTTTCTCACTGCAGCATTATTAACACCACACACGACTGTCCTTTATTAACTTGTCTTTCAAATCACAAAATCTGCACACACCAACTTTATTTCTAAAGTCAGTGATATAACTTGTAGAAGTTTCACCTGACTTTTGGTCTCTTTTAAAAAAATAGGTGCCTCTCTAATGTAACGTTTGTCTGGTGGGTGCACATTTCACTAAATGTATGTTTCAAGCACTCGGGGTCCTCTCTTGATTCAGGTGGTACAACAATATGGTGGTTTTCCCCTTCTCCGGCATATACTGTTGGTGCATACACAAATGAATGATCTCTTTCAATGGCTTCGGACGCCACTAAGTTAGGTGAAATAAATGCCCCTGTATGTGCATCTTTGTCAGAAAAAGCTGCTTGTATGAAAACATTGTATTCCTGCTCAAATACTCTCCAATTCTCTGCAATATTATGATCAAACACAAGTGGACTTGGTCTGTGAAATGCCTCTGCCATATCAACACACAGTAATGAACAAACTTGAAATTATGCACGAACATGCACACACAAATATATGCAGAACTTTATGCCAGAACTTGTAATTATGCCCAACAGTACAACAGACTCTCTAAAATAACTGCACTTTGCAAATAAGTCTCCATAGCACAAGAACACTTTAAAATCACTGCACTTTGTGAAACCACCCTTTATCAGTGTAAGAAATGCTTCAAAATGACTGTACACAGCACAAGAAGCTCAGAGTAAGAAACACTTCAAAATGAAAGCACTTTGCAAATGAACTGTATACAGCAAAAGAACCTTTCAAAATGGCTGTACTTTGCAAAATAACTGTACAGTGTAAGAAGAACTTTGAAATGGCAGCACTCTGCGAATAAATGTACACAGCACAAGAAACTTTTCGAAATGGCTGCACTTTGACTGCACTCTGCAAAATAACTGTACTTTGCACACAGCAAACTCTTTGAAATAATTGCACCACAATAAAGCACACACTCTGCAAACACTTTACACATTCTGAGATACTTCAAACAACTCTAGTTATGCTTTGAATGGCTTTGGTCAATGTGAAATAGTAGTTTATGCCAAAACATGGTTGGTTACTAAAAACATGCAGTCGCCTTGCTTTTTTTTTTAAGCTTATTTTGCCATTTTATTGTCCTCATCCCCATTTAACCTCGTAACATGCTCATTATACTTTTCTTGTGTTCATTCTACTTTAAACATGCTCATTATGCAAACCGGAGGCAATTTTGAACCACATACAAGTGTTTCTGACAGTTTTATCAAACATGGTGGTTTTGAACACTTTGTTTACTTAATAATGCTCTTTGTGCTATTCATTTGCTTAATAATGCATTGTGTGCTACTCGTTTGATTAATAATGTGTTTTGTGCATTAAGAATGCTCCGTATCATTTTCTTTGCAAAATAAATATTTTGTGCAAGTTTTGGTTACCTGAAGTTTGTTTCTGGCCCTTTTTAATCGTTTGAGCAGTGCATCACCCAATCTGCTCAATACACCTTCACCATCAACTCTGCACCTCATAGCATGAAGAAGTTGCACTCTCAATCCTGGTTCTGACACCATGTTGCTCGTCCAGTCAGGATAAAACAAACGAACAGTTATGGTTCGGTTCAAGCAACCTTATAACACACAAACACATCTGGACTGAGGCTTAGTAACTTAAACTTATAAACAGATTGACTACTGCACTCATTCATGTTAAAACTCTGGCTGTTCTCTCAAAATGACACTGCTGCCTGCACATGTTCAGTATTTACACACATGTACTTACACTTGGAAATGCTTCTTAAAGTTACAACATGTGCTCTTGTTCTACAAGATCTTTCACTGAAGACACCCACATTCACTCCCTAAAATGCACTACAGTTAGAAACACTATAAAATACATGCAACAACTGGAACACCCATGAAGATGCCTTACTAAAAGGATACAAGGCCTACATGGAGCAACTCAAAGCCCTGTCACTATACTATGTGTTCTACAGACTGCTAAGAGATGACCCAATTCTGGCATACAAGGCATCTTCTGAGCCATTACTGATGGATTTACCGTACATCAGAAAGTCAAATGACATCAGAAATACTTGCTCTAGGGATTTAAACCTCTTTTGAAACATCAATAGAACAGGTTTGAGGGGAAGGTATATTTCACAGAGAATACCGCTGCTATGAAACAAACTCCCCATCCACATAAAACAAAGTTCATCCCTGTCCAAATTCAAAAGCAACTTAGATCTGTGCATAGGAAACAGAAAATTTAGCCCAAGACTGCCCCCTGTACTACTGTCGCACAGAGGCAGCTTCTAAATATTTTGTCCCATGCATGGTTCCCCCTCAAATTATCTATGGTATGATCACAGTTATTTTCATTAGGGGTAATATACAATTACTGATCAAGGGATGGGTAAGGCCAATCTATAACCAAATTAAACAGACTACTTCAAGCCCAAAAAGGGAAACTGGCTAGGCTTAAAATGGCATTCAAGGGCAGCTAGCCTAGTATTTACCAAAGAACATATAACAAGTAAATAAAGCAATGTATTTTGAAAAGTACAAAAAAATGTGAAAGCAAAGGAGAAATCATTCAAAGACATGAGCTATAACAAATATTAAGTAATGTGTCTGTGGACCTGGAGGTGGCACATATGACTGCAGGGCAGATCCATCCACACAAATAGCAACCATAAGTATGTGGTATGTGGAGCATGCACTAGGAGTTCCATGAAGACAGGTACTACTTTTTAAGGACATGCACACACCACAAGAGTGGACAGATTCAAAGCATGAAGTATACCTTAATAAATGAGCAACCTTTCTGCACAAAATAATACAGCTACCCAGTAAGCTATCTTGAAATCAAATGACTACAACATTTTTTAAGTATTTTTCTTTGAAACCGCAGTTTGGATTCTCATAAAGAATAACAGAATCATTTACCGACCAGACAGGAACAGATGAATAATTTACTTCAAGCATGACTAATGAACCTTCACTTCCTGAATTCTCCTTCTGACTCTTCCCTTACCAACAGATGTCTCTTGCCACAGATTAATCAGGAACTCCTACGGGCTTGCACAGCCACAATGAGTTCTCCTGAATCTGTTCGGTTAGTGTACTAGGAAAGTCCAGCTAAGAAACGTAGGCTGCCAGATGGCATTTTAAGCTACTCTAACATTAAAAATGTTATTGGGGTCAGTCCCTTTGGGGAAAACAGTTTGGCTGGGTGGCACATAATATAGTGCCTTATTACAATACAATAGGCTGTAGCACAGGAGACATCTAAACATGGATGTTACAAGGCTTCTCACAAAATAACTTTACATCACTTTCTGGTACCAATCTATACTAGTTTTGGAAAGACAAGGAAAGAACACTTGTATCTGCCTCACTCACTCTACTCTAAGTCCCAGTTTCAATCCTGACTTCAGGTCACTGTCTGTGTGAAGTTGCTGCTTTCTCACCATGTCAGTACAAGTTTTCTTTGGGTATTCCACTTTCCTGCATCTCCCCAAAACATGGTGCTTGACTGGCTCCATTAAATTGTCTACATGTTTACATACTGTATTTACTCTTGTCCTTACAGTTAAAAGTCATGCCTGAAATGGGTTTATGGGTCAGCCCATTTTCCTGACTAAGAGATGCTAGAAGAAGAAAATAAAAATTACACAGACACATTTATATGATATACGTGTGTTTGCATCCAACAGTGAGCACTGTGTCTGTATGACATGCATGTTCACAAATCTGAACATGACTTGCATCCTTTACATTAACCAATTAATTATGCAAACTACAGACATGGAAAAGTGAATTAGTTAAATTGATAGACCTACGGTTTAAAAGTCTACATCAGAGGGCAGCTACTACCACACCTCTCAACCTCTCAGTGCAAGAATCATGGACAAAGCCAAATAATAGGAGGACAAAGGCACAAAATCAGAGACAGATTTTAAATATCGTTCCTATTAAAGGTTATGAAATTTGAAACTCAAAGGCCTGTCATTATTTAGTTACTACAATTTCCAATTATTTGACAGAAAATTGCAAATGTTATGAGGAACTGACCAAAAATATAGGGAAAGATTTAGACCACAAAACAATGGCCAGTTTATAGTAGGGTTACTACACGCTATGTGACAAAGTGAACTTTGATGAAAACTGAGAGTCCCTTACATTGTTTATCCTATAGGACAGTATTTATTTCGGAACGTCCACACACTGATAACAGGATTAAAAAAGGACTACAGAGATAGCAGTACACAAAATGATTAGTGTCACACAAGAAAACAAAACCGTACTATGTGAAATGAACATTAAATTCCAAACTACTAAAATGTAAACAGATAAAAGAATATTAGAGACAAGGCTATAACACTAAAGGGAATAATGCTATACTTGTTTCCTGAGGAAGGAGACCAGAAATAATACAAATTTAACTGCATGCAATTTATTTTTTCCTGTTGTTGAAACCAGACATGCTCAAATCTGTTCTGGCATTTATCATGCAAAACAGATAAAATAGGCATACAAAGATATGCAAAACAGTAGTGTGGAAAAACTGAGGAAAACATATACTGCCCATGTATTCTGATCTAAGTGCTCCTTCTTGCACAACTGTACAATCATTTTGGAAACTTCCTTTAGGAAGACTGCAGTACATACACATCTCCCCAATGTCTCCTTTCTATCCACTCAGATTTGGCATTGCTATTACTCTAAAACCACTTTTTTGCAGTCTGCAACTGAACCTGGGTCACTGGTGGTACACAGAAGTTTCCCATGTTTGTATACCTTCTGAATCATCTTCTGAAAGGGCCCAGTAATGAACTACAAAATAGGATGAATTTAGCAAAAAAAGCAATGCAAGCTATGCAGGCTGACTTTGTCATGCAACATTCAAAGTGAGGGTGAGTTGGTATATCTGGGAGAACTCCACCACCATATGAACATGCATGTTTGCACCATCCTACCAAGTACTGGCAGCTCTCCCGAGTTAGTAGTTCATACTGATGGTACATTAACCATGACTAAAGTGTACAAAACACTGGCAAACTAGAGCATCCTTACTAGACATTACTGTTCAGACTGAGGAGATTATTAATTTGGTGCAATTTCATCCTACATGCAGAGTATAATCCCTTGAACATTAACCCAGACTTCCAACTTCTTTCTACAGAGGAAAAACATTTTAAAAATGTAACCGGTGTTTTCTTCAACAGCATACTTGAGAGCTTTTAAATTAATTGGTAGCACTCTGCACTGCTACCTAGTCAACATGGTTAAATATACATTTTACAGGCTGATACTGATCTTATGAATCGGTTCAATATAAAGTAATGCAGTATTGGTTGATGTCAGTCCCACAGATTCTGAAGAATATCTATGTGGGACTTAGAATGTTCACCATCCCCCAATTTCCATCCTCCCCAGCATTACTTTGAATAATTTGCAGCATTACAAGACCAGCAACTCCCAATCAGCAACAACCTTTCCTATGTACTCCTTTTTGTAGTTCTCATCTGCCCTGACCATCAAACACAGAGAGTAAATGTATTCAATCATTCTCATCACTGGAGTGAGAAATTGTCACGGTATGACCAACATCCATGCAGCTATGAGGGGTTTTCTGTTTTCTGACCCTAACCATTCTCTCCCCAGTGGCTGATATGCATGCTCACAGAAGAGAGGGGTTGCTAAATTTATCTCTGTATATACGGCTTGGCAGAGCCAAGCACAAATCACTTACTTCACGCTAGGTGCTGCTCTCTCTCTTCTCCTGTAGGTGCCTGTACTGCAAGCAGACCACTTCCAATCAGGATGGGAGAGAGACAGGAGCATTTTTCTTCTGAATCCCACCTTTCTTCATTCGGTCTACAGCACACAGGTTATTTTGTGATCTCTACCCAATTTGAGTTTTTCTTTTCTGATCTCTGAAGACAACTTCAGAAGCAACACATTTTTAACCCTTAACTATCCCCCTCCCAGCCAATGATATACAGGATTATAATCGGGCCTCTGTTCACAACCAAAATGCCAAAATGGGACTTAAAAAAAAAAAGATGTTAAGAAGTTCACCTTGACAGTGAAGATTTTGAAAGGGTTTACTTAACATTCATTACCATTTTTTGAACACACAACTGGTTATGATAACACTATTTAACAGTTTCAGCTGCCTATATGTGACAACGATGTTTCATATCTTTAAGATGATGATTAGCTGTGCACTGCAGTGTGTGTGCGTGGCAGTGCAAGGTGTGATGTAGCTTCTAAAGCTGTTACAGTAGAACCTCCATAGTTGACCGCCTCCATACATTGACCACCTCCTTAAGCTAATCTAATTTTCAGAGACCAGACATGCACCACGTGTACTCAACGGAAGACAGACTTCTCTATACTGACCACCTCTGTAAGTTGCATCTTGACCACTTGGACTGTGGCACACAATATTAAATTTACCCTCCATAACTTGACCAGTTGAGTCCACTCTACATCAAGGGGGTAGAAGGTGTGGGCTTTGCCCCTTAGTTGTATTATTTTTTCTTTAGTATAAGTTCTTTTTTCATGTTTTATTATTGCCACTTGTTGGATTAGGCCCAATGTCCTACTGTTTATCACATGTTGCTGAAGATTTCTTTAAAGTGAAGGACTGGTCTGAATTGTAGGTACATCCTACAATTACTGAAAAAATTTACAGTTAATCGAGACATGATGGCCCAAAGGAAAGAACTCAAAGAGCTGACATTGAGGAAAAAGGTTGATGATCTACATTTTCTGGAAAGCAGCAGTCAAAGAAAGATGGCGGAACATTTTGGTGTTAGCAAGACCACAGTTAGCAACATCCAAAAACATGAGTACTTGGAGAGATATGGTAAGGAAAATGGAGACCTACAGCAGAAGAGGAGGAAAACATCCCTCAATGAAGTTAATAAAGCCACATTAAGCTGGTTCAAACAAATGAGGGCAGTTAATGCCTGAATCTCCAGGCCATGCCTGAATCTCCAGGCCGATGATCCAAGAAGTTGCTAAAAAATTCGCACAGGAATGTGCGGAGGTAGACTTCCAAGCATCAAGTGTTTGGCTCAAGAAATTTAAGCTGCGACACAAGATCCCACATAAAGTCTTGCGTGGTGAATGAATTTCCAGTAGAAATTGTAAAACAGTTCATCAAAAAGTTCCTGGACTTCACCAAAGGCTTCAAAGATGATGACATCTTTAACGCTGACTAGTGTGGACTCTTTTTCAAGGGGATGCCTGACAGGATCTTCAACATGAAGGGTGACAAATGTAACAATGGAAAACTTTCCAAAGAATGTTTCACAGTTCTGCTCAACTGAAGAGAAACTAAAGCCCTTGGTGACTAGTAAGTTGGCAAAGCCATGGGTATTCAAGAACCTGAAGCCCAAAGACCTTCCCGTTACTTGGAGATCAAACAAATGCGCATGGATGACTGATGCCCTATTTGAAGAGTGAGTAAGGGGTATCAACTGAGAAATGAAGAAACAAAGTTTTATTCTACTGACAGTAGACAACTGTCATGACCATCCACAACTGAATCATCTCACAAATGTGACACTGAAATTTCTGCCTCCAAACACAACCTGAAAAATCCAACCTCTTGACCAAGGCATCATCAAAACACTTAAAATGCATTACTGAGCCCAGCTCCTGCTGTGGATCATTACTAAAACACAAACCTGTGGTCCGCCTGTGGAAGCAACTTCATCTGCTGCATCAGTTAATGCTCTGGATGCTGTCCTCTGGATAATTGTGCATGGGCTCAGTCCTGGGCCCACTCTTGTTCGGCATCTACTTTTCTGAAGTACAAGCAAACACAGGAGGGTTATGGCTGACAAAGTTTGCAGATGACTGCAAACTGGGCGCCATAGTCGAAAACACATCTGACACATATCCTTCAGAAGGGTCTCCCAGAAACAGATAACTGGTACCAGAGCCATGGCCTAAAGTTAAACGCCAAGAAATGCATAGTCACACCGTTCGGGAAAAACAAGGTTACCCCTAGCTACCATATAGGTGGCAATCCACTGAGCACAGAAGAAGTTATCAGGGATCTGGGGACCCAGGTTGACAGTAACCTTTCGTTTGACACTCACGTTGCTAAAGTAGTTAGGAAGACCTTCTACATTGCCCACCTGATCATGAAGGGATTCACATCTAGATCAAGGGAGGTCATCGTCCCCCTGTACTCATCACTCATCAGACCAATGATTGAGTACAATGCCCCATTTGGAATGTATCTGACCCGACACCTGCAGCAGCTGGAAAGGCCCCAAAGGTTCCTCACCAAAATAAATAAATAAAGGGTCTCAAAAATATGTCTTATGCTGCCCGACTGAAAGAACTCCAGCTCTATTCAGTCGCTTACCGCTTGCTCAGAGGTGACCTGTGCCTGACATACAAGGCCATGTCAAATCCAGATTTGATGAACATGCTTCACCTCAAAAAATCTAGATCCCTCAGAACTACAGGGGCGGGAGACTTTAACCTTGACACGGTTATTAATAGGACGTGCTGGAGGGACAGATTCATCACCCAGAGACTCCCTATGCTGTGGAACAAAATCCCGGTACATGTGAGGCAGAGCACCTCGCTGGCCTTGTTCAAGAGAAATCTTGACCAATGGATGGGAGATCGCAGATATACCCCAGGGATTACCTCAGTGTCACTGCTTGACAGAGGCACAGCAAAATAATGGGCATAGTTTTCTTCAAACTAAAGGGGTGGCGAAAGCCACAAAACTCTGGGCTAGGCTTATAAATGCCCTTTGGGCAGATAGCCTAGTATGAACCTATGAATAAAGTTCAGCCAGAAATGATACAGAAGTGCTTCAAGAAAGATTTGTCACAACCCAACAGCATGATGTTTTGGCCCCATCAGACAGTCCATCTCCCATGGCAGAATTTGAAGGAGTAGATTTTGAAGGTTTTGCTGCAATGGAAGATAAGGTGGCAACCTGTAATGACCCCAACCCAGAAGTAATTTTCCAAGCAATACTAATCAAAGTACAAACAAGAGTAAAAGTGAATGAAGCAGCACATGAAGTGGAAGAAGCAAGTGAGGGTGACAGAAATTGCAGAGACTCCAAAAGAAGAGGATGCCAAGCATCTGACAATGTAGTTGAAGTAATTTGCTGTGGAAAAAAGCCCAGGTATGCAGAGTGGTGTAGCCAGCTTTGAGAGTGCTTTCTCTACTTACCTTTGTAATAAGAAACTGACCAAGATTGAATCTTTTTTTCAGAAAGAATGATTAAACCATGAGAAAACAGTAAATGTATTGATTTTGTATGATACTGTATGTATGATTTTACTGTATTTTGATTATGTATGATTTTGCATGATATTATCTAATAAAAGCTTACAAGTAAAGTACATGTAAGTATCAGTACCATAGGCCTAGTACCTTATGTTGACCAGTCTGTTACAGTCTCTTGGGTGGTCAACTTACAAAGGTTCTACTGTGTTTGTTTTCAGTTGCAGTTCTGTTGTGATTGCTGTCAGTGTGACAGGTGAAGGTTCACTTAGTTTTAAAAGTGACATCACACATAGGAACCTATCTATAACAAACTTGTTATAGTCAGTTTCTTGCATATGATGTTTGCTATAACAAGGTTATTTATTATTATTTGCTGGCATGTAATAACAGTGATCCATATTTTACATACTCTTTCTATCCATTTGTGGTGGAACTGCACCCTTTACTGTCTTGCATACTAACCTCATCTTAAAAACTGACCCTTTAAGAGACTAAACAGCTTTCATAAAGTACAGTTGTGTACACTTCCCATAAATGTACATGTTCGAGTGTATTCACTGCTGCAGTCATTACATTTGGGTTATCTGCTTGCAGGTAGCCCTCAGTCGGCCTGATTAACAAAGTCTTGGGTCCTGCGTCGGTTGCTGTCCCTTCTTCCATGACGGCAGGTCATCAGGGGGTATAAAACATGCAGCCGATGCCATTACATCAGTTTTTTTTGCCCCAGATGTCAGGTGCCCCCCTAATGGGAAGCAATTAAATGTAAAAGTACAAAGATATACCTCCAACAAAAAAGCAAATACACCAAAAAGGCTTTTAAGCATAGTAAAGGAAAGAAGAGGTATAGTCAAAATAAGTTAGGGGGCTGGAGGGAGGGTAACCAGCACTGCCACAGTGAATACACTTGAACATCTACACTTACAGCAAGTGTACACAACTGTACTATGTTCTTCATGTTTCACTGTTGCAGTCATTACATTTGGGTAGATTCCCAAAGCTATGGTTGAGAGGAGGAATTTAGACAGCATTAGGGCCAGCTTTAAGGCCCTGCAAGACTGCAGTGGCAAAGCCAGCTCTGGATTTAGAGAAAATTGGCAAATTATAATACTTGGTGAAAGTATGTACAGAACTTCAGGTAGCAGCTTCTAGGATGATCCCGGTTCGGATGTCTCTGAGAAAGGCTGTAGAGGTAGATGCAGCCCTGGTGGGGTGAGGTCTGATCCCCTGGGGGATAGGTTTTTCATGGTGCTTATAGCAGAAATGAATGCAATGGCTTATCCATTTAGAAATGGTTTACTTTGAAATAGCCTTACCCTCTCTGCCCCTGCAGCAAATGCCACCAGCAGTTGTTCAGATTTCCTTTGAGGTTTAGTCCTGTCCAAGTAGAATCTAAGTTATCTGTGCACATCTAAGGAATGCAATATCCTTTCCCCTTTATTCTGTGGATTGGGAAAGAAGGTTGGCAAATGAATGAACTGATTAAGAGCCACACTGGACATCACCTTAGGCATGAAGGATGGATTGGTTCTGAGGGACACACTGTCCGCATGAAAGATGATGAAAGGCTCCATTGCCATAAAGGCCTGTAATTCAGAAACCCTTCTAGCTGAAGTGATTGCTAAAAGGAAAACTGTTTTCCAAGAAAGAAATTTTAAGTCTGCAGTAGCAGCTGGCTCGAAAGGAGGTAGAGTGAGTTTCAACAAGACAAAGTTAAGGTCCCAGGCTGGGGCTGGTGCTCTCCTGAGTGGTCTCAAATTTTTGGCCCCTCTGAGGAACTGCTGGAGCAGTGGATGAGAGAAGAGGGGAGGTTCTGTGTTATAATGAGCTGAAATGGCTGAGGCGTGGATTTTAATGAAGGAAAAAGACAGGCCCTTGTGAAGCATCTCAGTTAAGTATTGTAAAATCTGAGGTAAATTGGGTGCTGCTGTGCTTATCCCTTGAGATTGGTCCTAGGCACAGAATCTTTTCCATTTTTCAGCATAAGATTTTCTAGTACTACGCCTCCTTGCCTCTAAAATGATATCCATCACAGGTTTGCTGAAGGATGTAAAAAAGTAATTAAGTAATTAGCCAGGCTGCAAGGTTCAGTGTTAGAAGCTGAGGGTGCAGAATCTGGTTCTCCTGCTGACACAGTAGGGAAGGAGTCTGAGGCAGGTGCCATGGAGATAACCGTGGCACACTGCGCAGGAGGGGGTACCAGTGTTGGCGTGGCCAGTCTGGAGCAATCAAGATCATCCTTGGTTTGTCCTGTTTGATTTTTAGTAGCACTTTGGAGAGCAGAGACAGAGAGGGGAAGGCATAGACTGACAGGTTTTTCCAGCTGAAGGACAGAGCATCCACTTTCCAGGCTTGTTTATGGGAAGTCCTTGTACAAAATTTGTCCAATTGGTAGTTCTGGGGAGAGGGAAACAGGTCTATATCTGGGCTCCCCCATTTGCTTGTCAGCATGTTGAAAATCCTTGGTTCGAGTTTCCACTCGTGTGGTTCCTTGAGTTTTCTGCTTAGTCCGTCTGCCAGTGCATTTAATTTTCCTGGCAGGAATTGAGCTTGTAGATGCACTTGGTAGCTCAAGGATGTGTTCCACAATGCTATGGCTAGTCTGCAGAGGGGGTAAGAAATGTGTACCCCCCTGCTTGTTTATGTACCACAAAACAGTGGTGTTGTCCATCTTTACCATTAGTTGTCCTGGAAGAATGTGGTCCTTGAAGAATGTCAGAGCATTCTGTACAGCTAACATTTCTTTTCGATTAAAATGCAGGTGCATTTGACTTGGGCTCCATTTGCCCTGAATGCACTTCCCTGCTAGGTGAGCCCCCCATGCATAGTCTGATGTGTCTGTTGTTAGGGATTGGGCGGCAGGGGGTGGTGTGAAAGGTACCCCTTGTTTTGGTGGCAGGCCTCTGCCCACCAAAGGAACTCTAGGCGTAGGCAAGGTACGATAGTGATCATTGTTTCTAGGTCTTGAGAATGTTGACACCATAGGCTTTTTAGATACCACTGTAGTTTCCTCATATGCAGTCTTGCATATAGAATTAGAAGAATGCAGGAGGCCATGAACCCCAAGGCTTGTAGTATTTGTCTTGCAGATAGCAGGGTTTTTGTGGCCACTTGTTAGAAATAGGTTGTCAAATTAATTTGTTTCTCTGGCGTGAGGTAAGCCATCTGGGAAGTTGTATTCAAACTTGCTCCCTGGAATATAATTTGACAGGGTACCAGGTGTGATTATTTTCGTTTATGGTTTACCCCAGACAAGTTAGAACCCTTTGTACAAAGGCCAGATTATTCAAAAGTATGTCCTAGCTTTCTGCCTGAATTACACAATCGTCCAGGTATGGGTACATTTGAATATTTCTTTGCCTGCAAAATGCAATAACTGGAGCTAGGCACTTTGTGAATACCCTGGGTGCAGTAGATAAGCCAAAGGGCAGTGCAGAGAACTGATAGTGCGTGTAGCCTGCTTTGAAGCATAGGTATCTTCTGCAAGATTCCCTGATTGGGATGTGCAGGTATGCTTCTTTTAAATCTAGTGTTGCCAATCAGGCATCTTTGCCTAGCATAGGAAGTAACTGGTGAAGAGTCAGTATCTTGAATTTTGTAATCTCCAAAAAGGTGTTTAGAGTAGATAGGTCCAGGATAGGACACCATGAATTGTCTTTTCTGGGTACCCGGAAAAGTCTTGAGTAGAAACCTTGTCCCTTTTCCTCTTCTGGTACTAGTTGAATAGCCCTCATGCTTAACAGAGAAAGTACTTGTTTTTTGGCCTCTGCCCACTGATTTGGGGGTAGGTCCAGCCACCCTCTTGGTGTTAGCAATGTGTGGAAGTGAAATCTGCATCTCTGGGACACTATATTTAAAACCCATTTGTCCTGGGTAATGAGTTCCCAATTCTTTGCATGAAGAGCAATCTTTCCCCCCAAAGAGGCAGTCATAATTGATAAGTGGTTGGAAATTTTAAAAGGAAGTCAATGAGAAAATTTACCATAGGGGGGAGTCTTACTATTCCCAGATTTGGAAGTGGAGGACCCCCACTGCTTAGTTCTGTCTCTCCCCTGGGACTGAAACCTGGGGTTTTTGCTGTGTCTGGGTTTGGCTTGAAAAGACCTGGAAGGAGCTGGAAAGGACCAATTCTTAGAGGGCCAGTGCCTACTAAATCTAGGAGGCTGGACTTGTAAAAAATATTTCACAGTTTGCATAGATTTAGCTTTATATTCCATCTTTTTAAGAACTTCCTCAGCCTTGTTGCCAAACAGGCGGTCTTGATTTAAAGGAGCATCCAACAATTTAGCTTTAACATGATCGGGCAAAGATTGCTCCTTAAACCAAGCATGCCTTCTGAGCACAGACCCAGTAACAGCAGCCTCTATTGAATCAAAACCACATTGCAAAGTATGTTTTCCAACTTGTTCAGCAGAATGCATTAAATCCTGTAATTCTTTATTTTCCACACAGTCAGGAATCAACATAATTTTCTGTTTAAGCAGTCCAATAACATGTTGCTGATACTTTAACATATGAAACTGGTAGTTTAAAGCCCTAATGGCCAAGGTTGCAGAAGTGTAAACCTTCTTACACCATGTATCCAGCACCCTGGAGTCTCTATCAGAAGGGGTAGAATTTTTAGCAGTAGAAGCCTTAATAACCTTGGCCCTCCCTGTGAAACAGTCTCTGGATCTCTAATAGGATTTTTAAAAAGGAACTTGTGGAACTCAGGGACCCTGTAGTATGTCATGTTTTCTGGGAGCAGGAGGCAGGGTATCAGGGGCCAAACTAGATTCTGAAAAAGCGTCATCAACAATGTCTAGTACAGGAGGAATAGCTTAAGCCCTATGCTGAGGTAGAAGGAGGAAATCCCTAAGCCTCTTTTCTGAATCATAAAAAATCCTTGCATTCCCAGTGGAAATGCTCCCTTAGAGTATGTAAGGTTTCCCCAAAAGAAAAATCCAAGGAGGGGAAGGAGAGGGAATGGAGCCCTCTGCATCAGAATCTTCATAAGTAGATAAGGGCAAATCCAGATCATCAGAAGAATCAGAAACAACAGAATCCTGATCAGAAGATTCATAATCATCTTCAGTCCTAGGCCTCTTAAAAGGGGGGGGGTGGGTGGCTACCCCTGATTAGAGTTATTAGATCTTCAGCCATTCTTATAATTTGTTTTTTAGACATAGAGGCCTGAGCATGTGGCCTGGACATCAGTTTTTTAGGCATGGATCGAGATTTAGGCCCAAGTAAGAAGGAGGCGTCGGTTTAATATGCAAGTCCGTAGGCCTGAATACACCCTCAGAAGCCGGTGCCTGCACAGCGGCTCTGGACCCATCCAAGGTGGAGACATCCGCGGGTACCATAGTTGAAGCATCTCGTGGCATACCTGACTCCGAATGGGTCTCAGTAGAGGCCTGCAAATCAGAAGTAGCGGGTATCAGGGGCTGCGAAATCTCCTCACTGAGAACCGGCGAACTGGCGACTGGCTTAGGAGAAGCGTCATCAGCAGTTTTGGACCTCGGCAGCCTGTCTCTGTCTTTATCTTTGCGTTTTTTCGGAATCCCAGTAGTCGGATGGCTAACCAACGACATTTCTGGATAATTAAACCGAGAAGCGAAATATTTAGAGGCGAAAATATACCGACGATGGATAGTGTGCTGATTAAATAAAGCACAAAACCCACAGCAAGGTACGTTGTGGTCAGGGCCTAGGCACGGAATACAGTACGAATGAAAATCTTTATTAACTTTTACTGACATTGGTAAGGAGCAAGAAAAAGTTTCCCTAACGAGGTACTTAGCTTTAGTTGAAGACTTCGGTTCTGAAACTCGAAAACGAAAATTTCAGGAGTCGGCCGACTGGCACTTGCGAACTGCTTCTGCTTCGGGCACTGCACGGCAAGAAAGACTGATGTAATGGTGTCGGCTGCATGTTTTATACCCCTGGTGACCTGACATCATGGAAGAAGGGACAGCAACCGACGCAGGACCCAAGACTTTGTTAATCAGCCCGACTGAGGGCTACCTGCAAGCAGATAACCCAAATGTAATGACTGCAACAGTGAAACACAAAGAACATCAAACATACCCTTTACAACTAAAAATCTGCACAGTATTTCTCCTCTTTCCAGCTTATAAAGGGGAATGTCAACTCAAATACAGGCCCTGTGACTACACTGTCTCTGGCCTCACAAATTCAGCCAACTAAAGCCATGTGTAAAACTCAAAAGACAATTACAAAAACCTGGCTAAAACTCTCCAACTTTATACTATGATTCTTCAGCAACAATTACAGCATTCTCCAAAGTATATGTCTTCTAAAAAAAATAATAAACAAAAAAATAAATAATAGAAGTTGTAATGCTTCTTTTTAAAAAAGACACATTCCTTGCCAAATAACTGCATCTTCTCATAGTCTATCAGATAAGGACCCAAACTCACTTAGTCTGCAAGACAGGCAATTTTACAATATGCATCCATCTAAAACTAGCCATAACAGATTATTACAATCCAGTCACAAAAGAGTTGAGGCACATTTCTACAGACTTTATGACCTACATGACCACCACTTCCTGATAAGCATATCTCTCAAACCTCTTAGCACAAGAAATCTGAATAAAGCCTAAAATAATGGGAGGACAAAGGCCAAAAAATAGGAATGGATTTTAAATATTGCTCTTAAAAACTTAGGAAGTTGCTACAGTAACAGTTTTTTGTTAGCATGCATTTTATGAAGGATATGAAACCTGAAACTCAAATGTCTGTCATTATTTAATTACTTCAGTTCTCAGTGATGTGTCAAAAAAAAAAACTTTTATAAGGAACAGACTACAAATATGAGGAAAAAAAATATGGATATTCTATTTGGACGGTTGAGAGGTATGTGTAACAGGTAAATTTAACCAACACCGGGACACATCTCTCAGACACAATATACCAAACATTCAATAGCTATGACTTAACCCACCTAATTGACACCACAACTCATTTAAACACACCACCTGGAAAGAATGCAAAACTACACTGAATAATAACTTTATCCATACCCAAAGTACTCCCTTCCTGTCATAAACAATCATAACTCAACCACCACCATCTTCTCTATGACAACCACTAAGATATCTGGTAGAATAACCACTAATCTTTTCTTCATAAAAAAGTCCTTCTCTTTCTCTAGAATGAGCTTGCCCCCTACTAACTGGCTAAATGTCAACACAGACTTGGATCCCAACACAGCCCTACAACAGTTGCTTAAGACTGCACTACTCCACCATAACAAAAAGCTGCCCTCCCAAAAATGACAAATATAGTATCCCACACCCTGGGAGAAGGGACTCTTCTCAAAATGGCTATTAAAATACAGCACCCAGGAACTCTGGGAAAGTATAGTTGTATGAGAATCTCATAATAACAGCAGAAGATCAAATAAGATCATTGATGTAGTACAATTCCACAAATGGGAGTTAACCACAAGTGGATGTCCACCCAAATGACCTGACTCCTAGAGCACTGCATTCTAACTGGTGTGGAATGACTCCTCCCTATATAAGGGCACAAGTGCAGATCTTGGGGGGAAAAAAGAAGAAATCACCTCACTCTATCCTCTGCCTGTTAAAGAAAAGGCAATGTACAAGGAGCCCTCCATCATACAGATATTATGTTTCAGAGTCCCATTCCCAGCTGTGACACCATGCACTTAGAAAATGCATATACTGGTAAGGAAAAGGTAACTCCTGCTTTCTGTCCCTTTCTTATTTCCGAATTCCACAGGACTGCCCTGAAATAAAGAGGAAGAAGGGAGGGAACTGGAATTGTAACAGGAATCCTATTCAATTATCTAATGTTATGGCGAGTTTCTCACAAACTGTACTACTATAATCCATATGGATCACTGCTGCTGTACAACTACAGACGTATTTATTTAATATTGTTAACTAGGTAAGCAAACTAGTCTAAAGACCATTTTCAGTCATGACCCCTTGCCAAGAGGGAAAAGCAATTTTTCAAATTTACAAAACAGTTCAACTTCGCATTTACACTTCAAGCTAACATTAATATTCAGGTAACATTATAACCATCATTTTACAGGGCATATGGGAAGACTTTCAAAGCTATGGAAGAAACTGTCAGACAAAAAGAGCAAGAGTCATCCTCTTCAATCCTTTTCGATAAGCATTTGCAGGACTGCAGTTCCAAACCAGCTGTAATCTTAATTTTGGAATTTAATGTTCATTTCACAAAAACTGATTGTTTTCTTAAATCACACCGATCACTTGGAATTTTGTAGAGAGAGTATCAGGGGTCTGTCTTTCAAGGGTGCTGTCAATACATACCTAAAGAAAGCAGCAGAGGTAACTGACACCCTCATACAGGCTGCCCTAAATCTGTCTTCGAAGGTCTCTGCACTGAGTCTCACAAAAATGTAATTAGCTAGCCATTTGGAAAGTGTTGACTTAGATGCTGTCCTGCCCTCCTTTCCTTTGGTGGAAGATGAAAATTACCAGTCCATCAGCTGGAAGGAATTAGTCCTACCAGGTAATATCCAAGTTGTCTCTGGACATCTTGGTGGTGTACAATCTTTTCCCTTTGTTTTGGAATGAAGAAATAGTACCTTTAGAATTAAACAGCCTGGTAAAGAAAGATTTCAGTTACCACTTTAGCCATTACTGTAGGGTTTATACCGAGGGTGACAATGACATTATGAATCGCAGTAAACTTTTTTTCCTACATCATGAAATTCTGATACTTTTCTAGCTGATGTCATAGTTACCAGGAAGACTGCCTTTAAAACCAGATATTTACATGAGACTAAGGCCAACAGTTTTAAGGGGTCCAAAGTCAACTTTTCCAGGAAAAAAAGAAAGATGTCAAGGTGAAAGAACAGTTTTACGTATTTTTTACGTATTTGAGCAAGTTAGAAAACTCCCATCATGAATAGTTTGCACAGTAAGTCATTCGTAGGGATTGCTTCTACAGAAGACATGACAAGATGGCAGACACATATACTTTTACTGCAGAACGAGATTCTCCAGCTGAAAGCGGATTGGAAAAACAAAGAAGAATGAAGGGCTCCCTTTCTTCCACCTCAAATATAAGCCTTCTTTCTGTTAGGTTATCTGTTTTCCATTACAGTACAAAGCACGTCCTTAAAAAAGCATGCCTGAGAAAAAGAAATAAGGGTCAGATTGTCCAAGTTGACAGACAGAGCCACGCATTGGGTTAGATCATAGCATCAGACCACTGAATCAGCCTGTTTAACCTCTTGGGTAAATGTATGACACTTTTGTCACAAGCTGTACCACCCATGGAGAACCAGTGCTGGCTAGGCCAATTAAGTTATTTGGATTACCCTGGGATTTGCACTGCACATGTTCTGCAGCACCCTTGGAATTACAGCAGTAGGGATCTGCTTCCAGTATAAGAAAAACATGGCTTTCCTTCAGAATACACTGCAAACAAGTTTCTTGCAGTATCTGAAATGTTGCTGGTTTGCCAGGAGGGCGAACAAGTTTATGTCTGGAAACAAAGCTTGCAAATGTGGTTCACCAAGAGGGCTATGATTAGTTTATCTGTAACACTGTGGACTCATGAAATGATGCTCACTGCTCTGAGGTCCATGTCCATCTTGGTAGCCTGATCCCATATATGCACTGCTAGTTTGCAATGGGAATAAAAAGAAGTGCTGCCCTGCTTGTTTAAGTACTACATCACCATGACATTGTATGTTACTACATACAGCAACATCAACTTCCAAAACTTGATCCAAGCTCCAACAGCTATGATAAATGACAGTTTTTCTTTCAGGTTAATATGGAGGTTTCTATGTAAATGGCACAATTTACCATGGACCTTTAGGGTACCTTGATTGAGCTTTATAAGTGAAGTCCAAGGCATCAGTCATCAGTGAGGAGACAGTACAAAAGGTAAGTTTTTGTCTTGTGTATGTGATCCACTTACGAGATTAACTCCTTCTGGATGCATGGCAGTACCACTACAAACTTAACCAGGAGCTGCATGTGCTGACTCCAGAAAATTTTCACCAACAAATGAATCTTCCTCATATGAAGTCTTGCTAAGTGGGCAATATGGATAATCATGGTCATCTATTTCAGCACTGTAAACTTTTCATCTTTAACTAGGATTAGGCTCAATTTAGAAGTTTCTGGTGACAGGTCTGGTTGTCTCCATCTTTTTGTGGAGCTCTTGCACTTTTGAGGTCTGAAGGAGGCAACTGTGTAGATACACAAACATGTAAATTTCTTGTCCAAGAGTAAGCCAAAGCAGGTGCCAGAGTTTCAGTGTTTACGTGTGACCAGAGTATCAACAAAAAGTAAGGGGGTAACTTAGAAATGGTGGCCCTCTGAAGTGGAGACACTTTCTTCACAAATCATGTAAGGGAGGTATCATTCCTTCACATTCATCATCAAGAAGGTCTTTGGCAACAGAGGGGGGGGGGGCAAAGTAAGCATTCTGAATTTGACTACCTTCAGAAAAAGGATAAAGCTCGAGAGGTCTACAACAGGCTTCCAAGGCCCACCCTTTCTTGGTACCACAAACAAACAGATTATAAGTCTAAACCTTGTCTTGAAGGGACCTTTTATATGGATCCATGAGTTAAGAGTTGTTCAAGGATAAGAACAGGAAGGGTAAGATCCACTTGTTTTCTAGGAAGGAGAGGAGAACCCCCCAAACAATGGAGCAAGAGTGTTGAAGTCTGCCCTGAATCCATGCAAAATGTCTTATGTAGTGCCTGCCTAATGGTCCAAGAGGTGGCTTAGTGTTTCCCTCAAGGAAAGAATACAGTGGGGGTGGAGGAAGACAAGGAATTTTGGCTGACTCATGATTTGTCTAAAGGACTCTTTCGGCTAGGGCTTGCTGTTTTACCCACCTTGACCTTCTTCCCCTGACATATTTTTTTTTCTGAACAACTTATTTTTCGTCTGCTGGCCCTTTAGTATAATACACGTAAAGGTCCAGATTTGAAAGGATAATTTCTACTACATTTGAATATGGGAGAATGAAAAAACTCGCTCTCCATTTCGATTACTTTGCCTTTTGATTTCAACTTAATCCCTGCCCAGAACAAAATCTGGTAATGACCGGCTCTTCAGCCAAGCATGTTGCATAATAATAAAATGCCTATAGCAGGTGCCCTGGATGCTGCATAAATTACATCATAGCCAAATTTTGTTCTGCCCCACTTTCAGCCATTTGGACAAGCTTTGTAATTTGTGTATTCAGGGATTTATCCTGTAGTCTCCACTTTACATTGTCTGTCTTAACTTCGATTTTTATTTGGTTACTTGTGTGTGTCTGGCAATTTGCAGCTCAGTGAGCCAAGGTAGCCAATGCACAGTTCTTCCCAAATCTGTCCAGAGCTCTGATTTCCCTATCATTAGGTGTAGCACTGAAGCCTGAACCTAGCTTGCACCTTTTTCTGCATGCAGGTAACTGACTGTAGGGTCTCAGTGGTAAACCTGGTAGATCCAGTATAACTGGTTAGGTTTCATGGGAATGGGGGTTTGGAATCACAAGACTTCCCTTTTGTTAACTTGCCCCACACTACACACTGCTGCTTCTTATGCTCTCTTCAACTGATATATAAGCAGGCTTAACCATTCCTTGAAATTCAGACCGTAACTTCAGACAATAAGACTCGTATTATCAACTCTGCAATAATTCTAATGTACTCAACTTAATTTTTACATGGTTTTCACAATGTTGTCTCTGCTGTCTATAGCTGTCCAAGTAACTGTAGAATGCTGTTTGGCTTCCACTCCCATTTTGATTTATTCCAACAAGGTCATCAATGAAAGTGGAATCATGTGACCCACTCCACCCAAGTTACACCAATAAATTCTTAATGGGCATTGCATACAAAATGGAAAACATATTTTGAATACATAGTGCTCTACAGTAGACTGCATTACTTGAAGTAGTATGAGAAGTAAAGCAGACCTGTTGAATCAATACAAGATCACACAAACGTAAATACTTAAATTAATAGAACAAATGGAAAAATCACATAGCACTGACACTAACATGTGAACAGGTTTCTTAGCTAAGGTAATGTGCTCTATCAAGCCCAAACATCCAAATTTTGCAATTGACTTCAAAGTAGCTGCCTCTCGCATAGTGTTACACTAGTCTTCCTTTGCACTGTCCCAAACAGCTTTCAGTCTAAGAGTTTAAAAAATAGGGCACAGGTACCCCTAAAAATGTGTACTTTTCCCTGTAGGACTTGTAGTTTTAATCATGAGGCATAATATATTACTGTCATCAATTATCCATGGAAACTAAATGGAAAGTTTGACTGCAACAAGAAGTGTGTAGTTTACATAGCACGCTGTGCACCTGGTGCCACTTTCCATACTGGAAAAACCCAAGGAGTTTTTAAAAAACAAAAAACATTTTTATGTGATTAGGAAAGGGGACTTAAACATTTTATGTAAATATTTAATTGGTTGTCCATCTTTTAAGTTTTTTTTTTTTTTAATCTTGGAAAACGTGTTTCCAAATGACAGGGGAGGTGACTGTAAAACACATTTGGAAGCATGAGAACTCCTCATTCATTAAAGGAAAACTCCACCATGGAACTCAGCACTATGTTTTTTCTTATTGCACATCTGCATTCTGAGCTATTTTAATGTAACAAAGTCATTACATTTTAACTTACTAAAGCCAACAGTGCTAATCAAGGTGGCAGATTAGCTGTACAGGATTGTGCTATCTTTTTCAAGATTGCAACACTTGAAAGGCAGACCACACACAACTCTCTTCCCTGTAGTTTAACTGCAACACTAAATATGTGGTACTAAACACCATGATTAAGAATATTACATGAGCAAAAATCACTTCAGCTGAAAACGAATTGAAATACATATTTTTCTTGTTCAGCAGAAAAGATTTTCTCGCATGTATTTTTCTTTCTGCCTCTAAGCTCTAGACAACAGAAATCCAGCCTGCCTGCGGTCAGGAATGTCAAACTTAATTATCTGACTGCAAATAAGTGTTAATGAGTTAATATATTTTACCACAAAATGGCTGGCAAGGGGCCTGCCAAACTAACATGAACTTATTTTACCTGTCTGACTTCTGGTTCCCACAGACTCCTTTAGAACAGTAGTATTAAATGCAAGGAAGTGAGTTTTTTTTTTTTAACTGCCATGTAAAGAGAATGATACCCAACACAGCAAAAATGCCAGAAAACCAGAATCACAAATGAATTCTGACAGTAAACATTAGGTGCATTCATCTTTATTATAAAAATAATTCATCAGAATTCTCAGTTCTGAAGAAGACTGTAATAAAGACGAAAGAGCTTTTTTTTTTTTTTTTACTTCTGAAGTCGATTCGTGATTCTGGCATTTTTGTTGTGTCTTGCAGTGTTACTACACACTGGTAACAAGTTTGAAGTTTTACACTAGTTTCTAGAACTCAGCTATTTTTTTCCACTTTTTTCCTGAATTATCCTTAATTGCACTGTTCTCAGAGTGCTCTAACCTACTCACTCACTCACACAGTAACTGTAAATCCTCAACAGAATAAAGTAGCTGAATTGAATTTCTATAAGGCTGTCAATTTAGATCTGCAACACATAAATGGAGTAGGAAAGGCTGAAGTGCAGGTTCAAGTACTGAGAGATCCCCTTCCACCCTTCCTGATTTGCCCAATCTATCACTGTAAACCAGACCTCTCAACTATCCCTATTTTCAGGCCTGATTTATACCCCCACACAAGGTACCAATTTTTGGAGGTATGCCCACATTTTCAGGCTTGATTTAACCCTTCTCACAATTTTCTAAATCCCTCTTCATCACATGGGATTTAACACCTTTATTCAATTATCACTTAAGACACAGCCAAACATACAGTTGTGCAAAATAAAACAAACCATATTAACATACTCCTAGTAACAAACACTATGCATCACAATTTATTGGAGAACGCTGGCAACGGATCCAAGGTATTGTGAGCAAACAGAGAGGGGAAAGTAACAGAATAGGATGAGGTCAAGATGA